>NC_090647.1:200683724-200983724 GCF_040937935.1 Hyperolius riggenbachi | reverse complement strand
TAAGGATACATTTTCTGGAGCTGAGAAAACCACCTTGCAGAACATACAAGTGCTTGCACTATTTATTATTATTATTATTATTATTATTATTTCTTCCAGAAGCAGTGTATGCTCTTCTCAGATTTTACCAAATGATGCGGTGCCATAGGTTACTGAGTGTGTGTGAACCTGGGACAATCAGTGATGAACAATGATTACATTGGGGCATTTCCAAGTTGGAGAAGTCTTGCCAAGGCAAGTAGAGTGCCAGTGTACTTAATGACTATTGGGCTCTTTAAAAGTAATTTCAGCTAAAAACTGCATGAGATCAAAATAGCTGAAGCTAACTACAACCATTTTGATAGTGTCCTGCTCCAATAACAAATCAATTACTCCCCAATCATAAATTGATTGGGCATTGGTGATCAATGTACTACTTTGTTCTATTGAATCACTCTTAGATTTCAGTAAAACTATTGTTATTAATAATAATCATTTATATAGTGCAATTGTCTTGTGTAGCACTATAGAATTTGATCAATAATCAATACAAATACCACCAGTGTTGTCCCACTTAATGCAATGCCCCCTTCCACCCACTCAACAAAAATTCTCCAAAATGCCCAATCAACCTCTCCATCATGGACCTGTCTGTAATAAAAAATAATTGAGTTTGTTGGTGAACAACAGATCGCTGGTAGGTTCAATGAAAGTGATCAATTGTACTGGAAATCAACCCAGGTGTAGTCTTAGATGAAGCATGTAATATATATCTGTAATATGTAAATAAACAATATTGTCAAAATCACTCAAAACCAGTGTAGCAAAAAAAAAAATTCTAGCAGAGAAATTCTAAAAATACATTTTGACTGAATACACAAAATATGAAGCCATTCAGGTATTTTCAACCATAGGCTAAAATGTGTTTACTTAGTCATTCAGCGTTTTGCTTGGTGTAATTAGTAATCTACATCTACAAAACTTTAATGTGCTGTATACAGCTTTAGTGGTTCATAGCTTAGTACGAATATCAGACACTCTGAGATTGTAATTTTGGAAATATAATAATTTGAGCATATGCTTGTGCATGCTAATGTTAAGTGAATAGGAGCCTCCGTGGAAGCGCTTTTTTGCGCGAAACGGCCGTCAGGCGATAGTACCCAGCACCCACCGCTACCCACACAGCCTACAGAATGGTATGTCACAATTTTGCAATGAACACATGTTTTGCGTTTGTATGACCTCTTTTTTACACCATGGAATAAATTTTTGACTGCAGTGCCGGCCTCCTCTCCTCTCTCTCCTTCTCCTATACAGTATGTGACTTATCTACTGACCAGAGCACGCAGCCAAACCCAGAGGTGTGATAGGCAACGTGGGGTCTACCAGCTCCTTGCTTAGGTACAAATTCCTGCTGCAGTGCCAACCTAAACAACCTCTCCACCTACTACTAATGTTAAGTGAATTCATACCTCTGATTTCAGTTGGATGCTACTGGTAATCTTTGTAGCTACATTGTTGTCTCCATCCTTTAGTTCATTAAATAATTTTGATTTATCAGATTTTCAGTGAGGCCTAGTGCACACCGGAGCATTTCCGCTGCGGTTTGCGATCTGCTTGCGGGTGCGGATCCGCTAGGGTAATGTATTTCTACTCTTTGTCCACTGGCCACATCAGGGCTGCCCATTCACCCAACATTTCCTGGAATAATCTTTCTAAATTCCTAACAGTAAATATGAACTGCAATGCAATGTTTGCAGTAAATGATGGTGCAGGAAAATATTTTCAAAATTGTTCAGAAATATTGTTTAAATAAATTATTAACTATTCCTTTTCTATGGAGAAAATAGTGTAATACTTATTTCCTGTGTCACGCCAATCTGCTGAACTAGGAAGAAAATTAAAGAGGAATCCTTTATGGCCCATACTCACGGGCTACAATTGTCGCCGCAACTGTCGCCAGGCGATTGAGCGGTTCAATCGCCTGGCGACATCAGCAATGGGCGACAGTTCGGGGTGCGCGCCCGTGCAACGCCGCATACTCACGGGCGCGCACCCCGAACTGTCGCCCATCGCTGATGTCGCCAGGCGATTGAACCGCTCAATCGCCTGGCGACAGTTGCCACCGCAACTGTCGCTAGTCCGCGTGAGTACGCGGACTACTCACGCGGACTAGCGACAGCAACATACATAAAGGAATACGGAACTTCCGGCGGGGGGAGTAGGAACGTCGGCGACAGCTTCCGTCGCACCGCTGGTCCCTCTTCCGCGTGTGTATGCGGAGGGACCTGGCGAGGAGCTGTCGCCGGCCTGTCTCGCACACGCTCACGTGTGCTGGCGACAGGCCAAAAAGTTGCCCGTTAGTATGGGCCATTAAAGAACATTTTGTTAATTATAGCAGCTATTTCACAACCTATCATTTCCAGCTGTGGCCATGAGGCTTGACCTCATCACTTCCCACTGATGACCACTAGACATGACATCATTTGTGGCCACTAGACATGACATCATTATTTCCAATTAGTGGCCACCGGACATGACCTCATCACATCCCAGTGGTGGCCACTAGAAATGACATCATCATTTCCCAGTGGTGGCCACTCAACGTGACCTAATTTCTCAGTTTGGTCTGCTTTAAACCCAGGTTCATGTCTGATCATGACAGTTCATGCAAACAGTTTGAATGTTTTCCCTCTGTTTGCAGGTCCTCCTCAACCCCCCAAAACATACAAATACTTTGATTGGTTCCTCCTTAAATTGGCCTTAGACTATGATAAGGACAATAGGCTGCGACTGTAGTAGGGATTACACTGTGAGCTCCTAGCGACATAAGTATAAACTCTGTAAAGTTCTGCATCAGATATTAGCACTATATAAATACAAAAGAATAAGACCCTAGTTGTGGCCTCTAGACAAGACATCACGGGTGGTTGTCATATGTACTAACTACAAACTAACAGCCATCACTTGTACAGGTGAAACTCGAAGAATTAAAATATCATGCAAAAGTCCACTGATTTCATTAATTAAATTTAAAAGGTGAAACTAATATATGAAATAGACTCATTACATGCAAAGCAAGATATTTCAAGCCTTATGGCTTACAGCTTATGAAAACCCCAAAATCAACATCTCAGACCATTAGAGTATTGTGTGTATATGTTAAATATTCTAGGCTCAAAGTGTCAGACTCTAATGCAAATTAATCCAAAAGGCCTGCAAAGGGTTCCTATTTCATATATGAGTTTCACTTTTAAAGCTGAATTACTGAAATAACTTTTGCACAATATTCTAATCTTTTGAGTTTCACCTGTATTTGATCAAGTAAACCTGTTTTGGGTGAGTGTACATATGTGTGTGTGTGTGGGGGGGGGGGGGGGGGGGAAGGGGGGGGTACCGATCCTACAGGTCCGATCTGATTTCCCATTCACTTTCCCATTCACTTCTATGGAGAATCTATCAGAAATCAGATTGGACTTGTTGGAAATAGTCGATCTGACCGTAAATCTGTCAGAAAATTGTATTGTGTGTACCTAGCATGAGGATACTCCTAGAGAACAGTATATGCAAATTGAAGTCTTCTCAAGTCTCTGGCCTAGTGCACACCAGAGCGGTTCGGCTGCGTTTTGCGATCCGCTTGCAGCTGCGGATACGCTTGGGTAATGTATTTCAATGGGCTGGTGCACACCAGAGCGGGAGGCATTTTGCAAAAACGCATACTCCCGGGGTGAGGCATTTTTTGGATTGTGGATGCGTTTCTGCCTCAATGGTAAGTATTGGAAAAACGCAAACAGCTCTGAAAAACGGCAGTTCAGAGCGGTTTTGCAGGCGTTTTTGTTACAGAAGCTGTTCAGTAACAGCTTTACTGTAACAATATCAGAAATCTACTACACCAAAAACATTTCACAACACTGCAAAATGCTAGGTGAAACGCTACAGAAAAATAAGAAAAAGCGTTTCAAAATCTGCTAGCATTTTGTGGATCTGCTAGCGGTTTTTGGTGTGCACCAGGCCTCAGTATCAAATTTAGGCTACTTTTTCACTGTATGCATTGCACAGCACAGGCAACGCATGATGCAAATTTTCCCCTCCGCTGTGTTGCATTCTTGTTGCCTGATTGTTAAGCCAGCCAAAAGGGAGTACTCTATGAACTGTGACTGGGTTAGGCATTGAATAGGAATAACATATGTGATGTGTAACTATTGATAAGTGTGTCCATGAAATGTTACTGTATGCAGGTGCTGCCCAGATGTTGTGCCATTCAGGGTATGTTCACACTTTGCGTGTTGCTGCATGTGGACACACTGCCTGTGCTCATATCTTCTTGTAAAGGACCCAGGGGCGTAGCAATAGGGGTTGCAGAGGTTGCGACTGCATCGGGGCCCTTGGGCCAGAGGGGCCCCGAAGGGCCCTCCCTCAACTACAGTATTAGCTCTCTCTTGGTCCTGTGCCCATAATAATCACTTCTATAGATACATGGAATGGTAGTAATCATTGACAAACTGTTCCCCTTCCCCTTCTTGCACCTCTGACACTGTAGTTGCCATTAGCAGGTTTTGGTGCGCCGCATCAATTGTTAAGTATAGAGTACTTGGGGGGGCCCCATTGTAAAATTTGCACCGGGGCCCACAGCTCCTTAGCTACGCCACTGAAAGGACCATATTACCCAAAGTGACTTTCTGCAGTGCCTTTCTGGATAACGTGTGCAGTAACACGCATGCTACACAGCACATCTGTTGCAACGCTCAATGCACTGCTGCTTGCATTTTTAGTACACAGTGGCCCTTATTCAATTGCCTTTTTCTCCTAAGTTTTCTCTTAGGTGATATTTTCACACCTCATCAATAAAATGCCTTTTAGGCCACCAGTAAGCAAGAAAATACTCAGAATACTTTTGACAGTACTTTTTCGCCTATTTTTGCTACTTTTATTTATTGCTGAGTGCTGAAATTATATTTTAAACAGAAGATAAAAATTGTCTCCTAGGAGAAAACGTAAGGGCCCATGTATAAATCTGCCATTGCCAAGATGCCATTCCGCTGAGGCTATGGTCACAATGATGCGATGCAGTGCAGTGTAACGGCTGCATGGTAACGCGGACTATCCCACTGCAATGCACCACCTATGTGATCATCACAGTGCAGACATTATGGTGTGATGTAATGGTGTGCGACAGAAAAAGAAACGCATACATTAACAGTGACATCAAACTTAACTTTTTAGTGACTGTATGCTTCACTGTATGCAATGCAATGCAATGCATGGATAATGTGTGGTATGACTTTTACATTCTGTTGCATTGCATGCAATGCGACTTCCCACTGTGAACCTAGCCTGAAAAGGGCATCTGCACAGCAACAGATACACTGACATAGTATATTGGTGTAATCCTAGCTTTGTAGATAAATAATGTAAAAAAAAAAGATGCTTGAATGGCTGGGCTGTACCTGGGAGAGACTGCTTACCATTATTAACATAGCAGGAGGTGCCAAGCACTTTCTACAAGTCCATGTAATGTCACTGCACCATATCCAATGTTTACAGGAACAGAAGATACTGTTAATTAATCTGTCACAGCAAAAGATAACTGGAATTGGAAGAATAATTGCAGAAACTCATATAACTAGATGGATATTTGCATTTAATACACCATGGTTTTCTTCTTTAAAGGGAACCTGAAGTGAGAGGTATGTGGAGGCTGCCATATTAATTTTCTTTTAAGCAATACCAGTTGCCTGGCAGCCCTGCTGATCCTCTGCCTCTAATACTTTTAGCTACAGACCATGAACAAACATATGCAGATTAGGTGTTTCTGACGAATTTGACAAGATTAGCCGCATGCTTGTTTCAGACATTACTGCAGCCAAATAGACCAGCAAGGCTGCCAGGCATCTGCGTATGTATTAGTACGCTGCCGATTAGCTGGACTGAATGATGGCTCACCATGCTGGCGCTGAAATTCCGGGCAGAGCGAAATACTATTCTCCCTCCGAGTCATAAGAACTTGGGGGGACACGTAATTCAGGGTGTAGCTATTGCCAGCACAGAATTACAGCTACGCAGGCGCAGACTATAGCTGTGCCAATGTCAGGTGCTACACAACACCATGCCGGCACCGAAGTGACCTGCTTCGCAGGCAACTGGTATTGTTTAAAAGAAAATAAATATGGCAGCCTCCATAGACTTCTCACTTAGGCCTGGGACCCACTGCAAAGCGCAAACACTATTGCAATCGCTAGCGATTTGTGATAGCGCTTTGCAAGTGATTTTAGGAGTGATTTCTTTGCTCCTATACATCAGAATGGAAATGCTCCCCATGCATAAGTCCTGCCATTGTGATTAGCCTAATCACAATTGCTGTAGTGGAATCTATCCCATTCATTGGCAGAGCGTTTAGGGAAATCGCTAGCGATTGACAGTGATCCCAGCTCTAAATGGTGACCAATAATGATCCAATCTTTTTCATCCAACCTTACCATTTCTATGTAAAGTGCACAGTGGTGTAGTGGTTAGCGCTCTCGCCTTGCAGCGCTGGGTCCCTGGTTTGCATCCCAGCCAGGTCAACATCTGCAAGGAGTTTGTATGTTCTCCCTGTGTCTGCGTGGGATTTCCCTTTAAGTTGCATACAGATGGTAACTAGAGATGGAAAATGAGTTGCTGTTTTTTTCTGAGTTGATGTGAATTCGACTGCATTTTGGAAGCAGGCTGACATTTGACCAGGTAAAATTATCTAAAACTCCATTTGATGCATCAAGTTTTAATCTGCATACAAATTGCAACAAAAGCTGCATTGAGTGGGAAATAAATTCCTACTTATTGACCATCCCGATTCAGTAGATCGTATGCTTGGATCGTAAAACGATCTTATGCCTGAACAGGCCTGACTATCCTCTGCCTGAGGAACTGATGGGCTAGCAGGGATGTTTAGTCGGAGAGTCGGGGGTCTCCTCTCCCTCCCTCCTATGCAACAATTACCGGTCATGCAGAAACATGGCGTCCCGCCTCCACCATCTCATGTCAACCTAATTAGCATTACAGCCCTATTTAAAAAAGTGGAAGCTCCATCAATTTTGATACCTAATGCAAACAGTTTATTTCCTATTATATAAAAGTGCCTAGACTTTTCATACTAACTCATTCCGAATTAATTTTCATTAACCGACACTATAAATAAGCCATTCATTAATGCCAATGAATCGTAGCGATTTCAACAATTGTAGAAGGATTTTATGTGATCTGCAGACACAGAAACGTGTGACGGTCAGACATAGATCCCCATTGTTGCCAGTTCTGGAACACACATTTATGCATCTTTACCTCAAATGACAAGTTGTTGACAGATTCCAGCTTGACAAATTATTGCACTTTATTTACCTGCTGTTTTTAATTTAATAAATAAATCTAGTCTAACAAACGTATCACAGCAATAAGTGAAAAAAGAAACGATAAATGCTAACTTGCCATCTCATATTTTGTTAAAGGAATCGATAAAAATGAAATCAATGTTTGATATTCATGTTCCCTCCCTCTGATATCTGCCATGCGCAGAGCTATAGGCCTGAGAGAGCTCTCATATCAGAGCCAATGGGCAGCCAGTAGGTATAGGAAAAAGGCGTTCAAAATGTATTTTGTTTTTAAAGTGTATAAATTCACTCTATTTGCGCCGTCTGCATTCAGTTCGTTGTTTTTCATATTTGTTAAACGCGGTTAATCGACAGGATTATTTTGGATGTGTTAAAATGTAAATAGTGTGTAAAGTTCTACATACGCTCCCAACATGAATCTATAGCAGCATTTGTCTATAGACGTGTGCAGAGTGAAGTGTGTGCACGTTGGGTGTGAATTCGGTACCCAGTTCAGCAGGGCACGACTCCACTCCTTACTCTGCAGGACAGTCTGTATAGTGCCTTGTGCGAGTCATGCAGAGATAGTTCTTCCATACATTACACAGCATCATCTGCTATGGATGGCTAAAGTTTCTATGCAGCTGTTATTTCTGCCTCTACGAGGACTCACATATATTATCCATGCTATTTATCGCTGGTTGGAAAAATTGTGTATTTACTAATAAGTTATATTATTACTCCACGCATTTAGTCTAACAAAGTGCATGGCATGCCCACTCACACATGTATTGATCCAAATAACTAAATCCTCACCATCTATTTTAGCCAGACATTTTCTATAGCTCAGACATCTGTCGTCTGTCACCCAAATATCTCCAGGCCTTAAATCCAGACATGGGCTTGCTCTATGGGGCATTATCTCCAGCCCCAGCATCTCCAGACCTGTCACTCAAAATGCTTGGGCTCCATCACCTGAGTATCCCCAGCTATGGTATACATTTATCATATTCTCCAACTATCGTCACCCCTATAACTCTGAGAGTCTTTCCCGCCACACACCCCCTGCTGTATTACTGCCAAAGCACCCTTGCCCCCCTTACATATCAAGTTCTAGCCAGTTACAGGAAAAGGGCACAGGGTTAGTAAATCATTCATGTCCACTTGTAGACAACCTTAAAAATTCTAGGTGTTATTACAAATCACTAGAGAGTGAGCTATTGCACACTGACTCCTTACAATCCCTCGCAAAATCTGCCTAATAATGTGGGTGTTCCAACCAGCCACGTTTGTGGTAGAATAATCCGAAAGACAGGCTGTAAGCAGAGTACTTGGCCAGAGAGTGTAATCTGAAGTGCTGTGTGGGGCTTTCTAGGGAGACAGATGACTGCAATATGTTGAGAAATCATTCAGGAAAAGCATCTAATAATTACAGCTTCAGTGTCTTTCCCTATAAGTACGTCAGTGATTATGGGACAGATGCTCATATGCAAACTGTTACAAGCAGAGCCAGATCATGTTGGAAGGAGGTCTGGCTGTGTGTAGTTCTCTCATCCTGCATCTCAAAGGAAGCCATGGCTAGCGTGTCATCAAAATGGGTTGTCTCTTCAGGCAGCATCACCTTATACTGTGACTACTACTAAGAGGCCTGGAATATAATAGGCTGTCAATTCTTCAGAAAACGCCAGGGCGTCAGATCCTAGCGTAAACTTGTCTCTATGTTGTAAACACACGCCTTGTTCAGGGCATTTATCAAATTGTGGATCTGTTCAATCGACTGACCATTAGCTGTACATAATAGGTCAATTTATGGAAACTCGCACGTTTTCCTGCAGGGTGTGAAGCAGGGGCGTAGCAATAGGGGGTGCAGAGGTAGCGACCGCACCGGGGCCCTTGGGCCAGAGGGGCCCCGAAGGGTCCACCCTCTATCACAGTATTAGCTCTCTATTTGTCCTGTGCTGGTAATAATCACTTCTATAGATGCTTTGAACAGTAGTAATCCTTAACACACTGTTCCCAATCCCCTTCTTGCACCTCTGACACTGTGGTTGTCCTTGGCAAGTTTTGGTGCGCTGTATCAATTGCTATGTATAAAGTTCTTGGGGGGGCCCCATGTAAAACCTGCACCAGGGCCCACAGCTCCTTAGCTACGCCACTGGTGTGAAGTTCTATATACCATAACCTATACACGAGAGCTATATTGATTTTATATATAGTATCCAGAAACTTAGCAGAATTTACTCGTAATCTAACACCACCACTCAAAGCTACTAGTTTGTATCTAAGACCATCGTGTTCGGAAGTTATCATGTAATCTTTTGAATGTTTTGAAAGAATAATAAGTTTCCACTTAATGAGAATTGTAAAAAGTCAGCAGACAAGAGTTACCATAATGCTAGCCCGGTTTTCCAAGTGTTTGGTGTCTCCCCTTGGTGAATTGTGGTTTAGGACTGCTCCAGTGATACCACGTGTATGTGTAAATGTATGCTTCCCCCAGTCTAGTAGTATTCCTGTGTATGGAGATCGCAGTTGTGTCTCCTATATGCTATACATGTAATAAAAGCCATGTGGCTGCATTTAGCAAGCCTGACCTCTTCTCGGTACAGGATTGGAGCCATCCCTTTGTCTCTCTGCACACTGACCAAGCACACGAGGTCTCTTTCATTCTCAATGCACTCTTGGCTGCAGACCTAGAGCTTGGGAAAATCATCACAACAACAACAACACGAATAAATGGTGTAAATGTGGTTCTGGAGCAGCTTTATCGAGTTGCTGAGTCCTCGGAGACTTCCCGCAAGCATTGATCGTGAGCAGAAGCTCAGAGCTGCTGACACTAAATGACTTATTCATGAACAGTCACATGGCTAAGGACGTGTGCAGAACTACACGAGAGGGAGAAAAAAAGTGAAAATACCCACCTGTATGAGTTCTTTTGTGGATTTTGAGGTTTTCTGAGCGGGCGAACACCTTGCCACATCCAGGGAAGGGGCATGGGAAGGGCTTCTCTCCTGTATGGACTCTAATGTGGTTGACCAGTTTATATTTGGCTTTGAATGGTTTTCCTTCCCTGGGACATTCCTCCCAGAAGCAGATGTGGTTGCTTTGCTCAGGTCCCCCGACATGCTCCACGGTGACATGGTTAACCAGCTCGTGCATTGTACTGAAAGTTTTCGAGCAGGTTTTTTTGGAGGTCTGCTCTTGATCGATCCACTTGCAGATGAGCTCTTGTTTAATGGGCTGCCTCATGTACCTCAAGAACGCCCCTGCAGCGGCTGGGTGGGCGGCAGCTGCAGCTGCAGCAAGGTTGACATTTAAGTTCATAGAGTTGTAGCTGTGGATGGAGGAGGCTGCATAGTGTTCGGGTCTGAAAGGTTCCGGTCTTCCATAAAGTTCCCCAGTCAAGCCAAGCCGCATCTGGCCATTTAGAGGGTGGTGATGGACTCCTGGTGTCTGGTCGTGGATGCCAGTGAAGAGTGGGTGGCTTCCTCCCTCGGAGTGGCCATAGGTACCAGTGGAGGAGATGAACATACTATGGGGGTGGTGGTGGTGGTGGTGATGGGGGGAGCTGGTGGCCGGATGCTGCTCTCCTAACATGGCAGAAGTGGACAGCTCTCTCCTGAGGAGAAAGTCCCTGCTGCTAGTATAGCCAGTGTGGGAGTGAGCCACGGGGTAGCTGACTGTAGCCGGCGAAGCAAATGCAGCAGCTGTCTGAGCTTCGGGATGAGCTGGCATATGTTGCGATGGACTAAGTTTCAGAGCACTGGCTTGAGCCATGTGCTCAGGTCCGAATGGAGTCAGGGCAACTCCAGGGTCACTCCCCAACTCCCCAGGGTGGATGTGGGCAGGATGGGAGTGAGCTTGATGACTCCCCAACCCCGGGAAGCCTGTCATAGTCTGATGAGGATGGGCTTGAGCCGCTGCCAAATCCGCTAACCTCAGAGTCTGACTCCTCTTGCTCAAAGGGGGCTCCATCACTACACAATCAAGTCCATCCACACTTACTGTTGTTATTTTTCCCCTTCTACCATTCTTCAAAAACATGGGTAGATTAAGCGTTCTTTAACTTCTTTTGTCTGGCTCCCAACTCTGCTTATTCCTTTTCCCACTCTGTCCTCCAGCGATTGGCAGAAAGCGCAGCATTGGAGGCTCACAGTGGGGGCATATAGTTTAGCAATGGCACAGCCGGGATTGGACGGGTTGCCAGGATTGGCAGGAGGCCCGCTCGTCTCATTGGCTGGCTGTCAGGCCGCTGCTCAGCGGGGATCCGCCCCCATGCTCTCAGCCTGCATTCCACTCCTGAAAGTTTGACTTGGAGAAAGTTTAGTGAAGCAGCATTGGGAGCAGAGCCAGGCGTGCAGCGCGCACATGGAGCACGAGACTGCGCTGCCATTATTACAACTCACCCCGGGTCAACGTTTAACCGAGAGATGTTAATTAGCCGATATAGCACAACGCCGATTTCTCCACTAAATATACAATTAAAGAGATACATTCCCAAACGTTCCCAGTAATGTGTAGACAAACTCTACGCGGCTAAAACTTATAGTATTGTAATAATCGGCCTATCAGAGGAACACACATTCCCCTAACCGACCCCCCCCCCCCCGGGCCCCCCCCCCTTCCCCCGGACACTGATAACGGCAGACGCTTGCTGTTCAGCTACACACAATTATCTTATGTTGCTCCATAACTATACTAATCAATGTAGAACATTATATGTTAAATAAAGATACATTGTGTCTGACCAACACAGTTCCCCGAAATTCAGCATGAAATAAATTATGTTTCTGCATCATTGTTTCCCTGACATCTCATTCTTTATTTAGCTTCTGCATAAGAACACTAGAGACAGAATTGGGAGTACTAGTGACTCGCCGAAAAGAGGTCATACTAGGTGATGTCACTATTAATAGCGCCACAACTGGCACGTAGATATTGTATGGAATTTAAAGTTTATTTATTTAAAGTGCTGAATGATGAGCAGTGCAAAAGAAAAAAAAACCTAAAACGCCACAGGTACTAATCAGACTAAAAATTACTGTGGCGGAACGGAACAAAGATAATTTTTGATTGGTTGCCATGGCTACTTCGCTTTGCACATCACCGCGGCTGTGCCTGGTGGCAGATCCTTGGACGGTTGTAACTCCGTAGATGGCCCCAATGTTTGGAAGGGAAACAGCCCAAAGTCCCCAGACAGATAATCTGGGTATCTTCAGAGCTTAATGATAGCAAGAACTCAAAAGTGTTCTTGTTGCCGTGGGCAACTCATTCGTTTTCCTCTTGCCCCTATGCCCATATCTGCTCATCTCAAAATGTTCTTAGGCAACAGAATAATAGTATGTATTACTATAATAGCATGCAATAACTTTAGCAATGTGAATTAGTACTTCGACAAAAAATTAAAAAAATAAACACAACGTGACCGGCTGTGCGTGGCGTGTGCCACTATCATCACTATACAGGTCACAATGATGTGATGCACCTCAACATCAGGGCGACATTTTAGGAATATCAAACTTCAGACACTAAGACACACACTACACTCATGTTATATCTAGATATATATAGTTTTCTTGTACTGTGACCACAACAGTATATATATATATTTAGCTAGATGTAGTTTTCTTGCTCTGCAGTGAGCAGGTGACCACATGAACCGTTTATTTCAACTTTATTTGATTACTGGAACTTTAATAGGTAATGTGTAGGGGTCGGGTGTTGGAGCTGGTTCACGCCTAGATCTACACCTCTTGTTAAACCTTCATGCTGGGTATCTGTCATCGATTTAATGAATTCCAATAAATGTGATAAACTTTTACAAGGAAAATAAAATACAGACGCAAGGGCTGAGCAGCACGGGACATTTATTGACTGCTAGGTCCGCTCAGTGTGTCCGTCTGCCTCTGAGAAGAAGGACCTCTGCAGAAAACCACATTCGTACCGGACTTATTTCTTTTGGATTGCTCTGTGATGCAGAGAGATGCATGAAGTCTCTATGCTAACATTGTGCAATAAACAAAGCAAGTGCTGAATGTAAGGTTTTATGGGGTGGGAATCAGACTGTGCCAGAAGATACCTGTTTCATCATGAAGAAGTACATTTCATATTTCAGAGTATAGATTTTCCCCCTGCATTCTTTTGGGAAACGAAGTTGCTAAAAGTGTTCCTTACTAGAAAAAAAACACTTAAACCCGTGTTTGCTGCTGGGGGAAAGGGGGGAAGTGAAGAAGAGTGAAGTGAAGTTTTGCAGAGATTGTGTGCTTGTAGTAAATTCACCTTTACTACATCGTATTTATATGCTAAGACTCATTTAGTAGAAGAGGCGGCTGAGAAGCTTCTGTAGGTACATGTTAGTAGGACTTGCAGACACAAAACGTTAAAACGTTCTGACAAAATGTAATGAGTAATTTCTGAAATTTCTCAACTTTTTTTTATTTCATTTTTTTAACCATTTTATCAAAGTTGTGCGGCAGCCATCCAATTTTGCAGCTAAGCCCGTCTCCATCCTTCTAATAACTTCTACTGCAGGTCGGTGGAGGTTTTGAATTCGTCCAAGATCACTAAGCAAGTGAACATAGTAAAAATAGCAAAGCACTCAATAGTGATTTACTGAGGAAGTTTCTCTTCCAGTCTAGTTAACCAAAATGTGCGCAGCTGACTTAAAAGATACTTCAATGGCAACATATTGTTCAGCACTATTAACAAACAAGCAAATTCAGGCGACACACAATGTATTTGTCTGCCTTCCTTTTATAAAGCAAGCATGTAGCAATGTACAGGGCTCATGTGTCAGGTGCCCTCTGTCATATACTGCGGGATATCATGGACTAAATTCTCTGATCAGCTGTGTGTATGTGTGGGACGCATGACACTTCATTCTAGCAACACTTTGTGCCATTAGTGTGATCTTACCATAGTGTCCCCGGCTTCAGCCTCTATATCTGCTGTGTACTTCCCACGCTGGAAGTCAGGCCCTGTGTCAGTCAGGCCTATCATATAATTCACTGTATGCATTTAAAGAAAGTTGTAAAGATGTATCAAACAGCGACAGGCTGACAGGTTTACGTGTAAGAGCAATATGGTTAACATATGTTGTGATATTTATGAGTGACAGCATAAATTGCCTCCCTAGCCCCTGAAACTCATTTGAAAGTCGTATCACCCCTGCACACTGGACACATCCACCCCCTGCAACAGTGCTGTGTTTACTGGGTACTTCTTGTAATACACGGCTTCATTTCATATTTATATACAGAAATGCAGGTGTGAATTTCAAGTGCCCAGTACAAATATATTACTGCTGAATTCCAAGTTATTGTTTTCAGGTTAAGGAGGAAGGAAGGGAAAGAAAGAAAGAAAGAAAGAAAGAAAGAAAGAAAGAAAGAAAGAAAGAAAGAAAGAAAGAAAGAAAGAAAGAAAGAAAGAAAGAAAGAAAGAAAGAGGAAGGTGTGTGGATAATTTCCTAAAGCTGTGTCCCTAGTGGGGCAGAAAGCGGCGATGAAGATGATGATGGAGATAATAATAATAGTAATAATTCTGCAGACAGATAGCAGGCGATGATAGGAGGACATTTTAATGAGTGATATAAAGCATGCTAACAGCAGGTGACATGTTATCTCCAGCGAGTTTGTTTTTCGTGTGGTCCGCAGGGATTATGTAGCGCAAAGCCATAAATATGGCCGCGGTGGTAGCTTGGTCTGTCTGCTGGTCATAAACCGTCTCTAAATAAAACATTACAGGTTTGGCGCAGGCTTTCACAAGTTGCCCTGTGTGACGTGGTCTTGTGGTTGCAGTGTGAGGATGGTGCTATAGAGTGTTGAGCTATGGCACATCTTATGTGGTCTGTCAGCGGTCAGAGGTCGAACACCCCTGGAGTGCCCTAAGGTCAGCACAATCAAAGGTAACCTGTAACCTAATATGCTGCCGATGACCATGTTGACATTATGAGGTCCTGTCACACAGACAACGGTTCGGCCTTTTCATCTGCAGCCTAGGCAAATATATTCCATATGGGGAAGACCATGGAAATTTGTTTATAATAAATACCATGCCTGGCAGATAACTGTAAAGCAGAAACCTGCAATGATATTGCACATTGTTTCAGGCTCTCATGTTTCTCATTGAGGGATGAATACGCTTTAACCTTTAATAAAAGCTCTGAGTAATACACAACACAGCCCTGTCTTGTCTGTACTTTTATGCCGTATAAAAATAAATATAATTGATATAACAATGTAAAATGGGCTTCAGATGTTCAGCCATTTGTGCTGGAAATCCGAGGTCTACACATCACACAAAGCCCACAGAAAGGTTATAGGCGCCGGTCATTTTAATATCACCAACTCAAACCCAGTATATGGGCAATAGTAAAACAACTGAAAGATAAAAAGGACAAAATCTTTACCCATTTAAACTCGGTCGTGATCTGCAACTCTGATATGACTTGGACTTCAAGAAACTTGGGAAAATCTCTTGAAAGAAATATCTGAAGTTTAACGGTCCACTCTTTCCTTTAAACAAAAACAGCTTAAGTCTCTGGCATTGGCTGTACAAATGATTGCAGCCTCTGTTTTCTTCCCTTTTCACCCTGTGACACGGGGGAAAGGGGGTTTGTGGTTTGAAGAGAAATAAAGCACTTCTTAGAGGGACGGCAGAAGTGACTTTGAACTTGGATCAGCTCCTCTGTTTCCTGCAGAGAGAGTAGGACTGCAGCCCTGAAAGAATAGCAAATACAGGCCAGCCTGCGGGGTCTCTATGCGCAATTAAAGAATTCACTCCAAACTTTATCTCTGAAAGCTCCTGAAGCTGCACACACTGCACCATACAGCGGGGTGATGTGGGAAAACTAGCAGTACAAGAAAGGGCCACAAGAGAAAGGACTTGCTGGAAAGACTGAAGAAAGGTAAGCACTTTCCTTTGGGAGCAGGCCAAGCCTTGTGGCAATGAATCTGCAGCAATGCACGATATGCCTCTTATATGGCTCACTATGGACATACAAGTAGTTTCCTCAGCCCGAGGGCATTGTGGTGTACCTTACCCTACACCACACAACTTTTGCCACGGCTCATGGATGCTACAGTATGAGGAAAGCAGCAAGGCGCGCTGATTTATAATTCACTGGCTGCAGTGCCAGGCTAGCTTTAATGAAGCTGGCATGAGGCACGCCTGGCAGTGCCAGAGTACATGTAACCACTCTATACAGTATAATCGACTTTCTCCTTCTGCCTGCTCGTTCCTGGTTAACTCGCACTTGTGGACATCCTTGTAATTGCTTATGTGCCTCCAGCTTTCAAAACAAACAGCAATTAGCAAGAGGGGCTGATTATGCCTTTATTTACAGATCAATGTCTTCTTATTACTCAGGACAGCCATCTCTGTGTGTATGTGCTTGATTATCTCCCATTCTCATGCAGGAGGATGCGGGGAGAATGGTAAGCAGGCTGTGGGTGCTGCTGCTGTCTCCTCTAGGACTGCAGACCTGGATGGTAAAGCTGCAGTGGGACTACGTGGACCACATCGTGGGTGACTACACTTTACGGCTAGCTATATAAGGGCTAGTTAGTTCGCCAGTACTATGTGCTCCTCATTGCACTGTATAAGGCACAGCAGAGGGCTTGCGCCAGGGGTGCGGCTTTGCTTTATTAACGTACAGTAGTATCTGCTCATCCGATTCACCAGCACTGCTGTGCACACACACTAGCCACAGGCGACTGACATTGCATCACATCATCAGCAATAGCGAGAGACGTCTGTAGTAATCGATGAAGGATGATCTTGATAACGGCATAGCAATCATATTCCTCTTATCACCTATACTGAACTGCATAAAATATATTACTATATCTCCCATAGCAAAGAACAAATACACAATACAGTCAGCATCAAGACCTGACCCATCGTGTTCATTTATAAACGTCTATTCTCATAAATCCTTCTTCTTTTTTAATTTGTTGCGCTAAATATTTTTATTATTACAGATGTAATCTGAGTTACTATGTATTTATTGTATACTCCAGAGTGGTACCTCGTAACACGTCTCCACTGCTGTATGTGTACAAGCTCATTACAATGTGTTTAACAAGCATTACTATTTGTATGCAGGAAATAACGATAGATTCTGTAATAAATCTAAAATACTCCCATGTTTCCACGGGCAGGTGTTATGCTGGCACATGCGCCAATGTTATTACATCATATATGTGGCAGCATAAAATATCCCGAGAAGTCACATTGTTTTATTGCATACATTACGTAAAAGATATGCGACTGTGATATATACCATTGCAACATTACATCCAACATTGCATAAAACTGCAGATGGCCAAGCAACATTTGTGTTAACATTAGTGTATGATTTCATCTCACAGTGTATAGCTAATATGATGTGGACACTGCCTGCGACCTGATATCTGTCCATCTGTCTGCTCAGGTATCTAAAGAATTATCCTAAATGGTGTGCTAGCCTCTCTTGCTTGGGAAAGATGATTTCACTTTACATTTGCTTTTTGAGGATATACAATTAAACGTATGTAATACAGAAGTATTGCTGGGCCAGCACAGGGCGATGGAGAGCCCTTTCCCTTTAGCTCATGTGCCCACAGCCACAGGGCTGGGAGGGGCTGTCAGCCTGATTGGCAGGAGAGTTGGGAAGCCCTCCAAAGATATCTCCAGTCCCTGCAGCCAATAGGGTAACGGCAAGACCATGGCCGGGCAGCTGTTAAAGGGGGCGTTGGTGAGTGGAAACGCCAGTCCAGTCAGAGCAGAGCAGACAGCAAAGGAGGGGTTGTGATAAGGGTGGCGAGGAAAAAAAAATAAAAAAGCATAAACCCCTCACCACAACAAAAGCCCCATACTAACCAAATCCACCGAAAAGTAAAGCAAACAAAAGCAATGGGAGCGCGGAAAACTATTCTCCGGACAATGAGCAGCCCAGGATCTGCCCGATTATCATCCAGCGATTTGCTGGCTTGTTTGTGAGCAGCTCCACGTTCTGTGATATCACTTTTCTTTTATGGTTGTTTGTGTTTTTTTTTCCTTCTTCCCCACCTCCCCCTTCCCAAGCTTCCTAGAATCCCTCCTCCTCTCACTCCCCTCCTCCCACCACCCGAGCAGCAACTTAAAGAAAGAAGAAGAGGAGAGAGAGGAGCATCTGCCGCCCGATCCTTCATCTGGGGGGAATGTGAGCCCAGTTCCCCGACTGAGACACGCATTGAGCGGGGAGAGAGGAGGAGGAGGGAGACTTGGATCATGATCCCATTGCTCTCAGCTCAGGACATTGCTCTATGGACAAGCTGGGAGGCTTAATATGATTTTATGGTGCGATATCTATCATAGTGGTGATTGCATCAGGACATGCCCAGAAGTGAGGAGGACATCTCTCCATCATCCTGGTCTATCTGAGGCTGCTGTGCTGCAGCACTGCTGTACCGTGTAGTAACTGCTCTCCTCGCAGCAGGTGCCTGATTGTTGCCTCTATAGAGACGGACATTCTCCGCAAGAGACTGCTTGCTGACCGGGACATGCTGCTGGACGCCGGACCTCAGTTCCCGGCCCTGGGCAGCTTTGCCCGGCACCACCACCATCATCACCACCACCACGCCGCAGTGGCCGCCGCTGCCGCAGCCGCCGCCGAGATGCAGGAGAGGGAGCTCAGCCTGGCGCAGAACAGCTTTGTGGACCAGGCGCACATGGGGGCATTCAAGCTGAACCCAGGAGGGGGCTCTGGGGGAGGCAGCGGGGGCAACAGTGGAGGTGGATCAGGGGGTGCTGGGGGCAGTGGACCTCACGACTTGTCACCGCCAGGGCAGAGCTCAGCTTTCACCTCCCAGGCTGGCTACCCCGCATCTGCCCTGGCCCCGCACGCTGCATACACCGGCGCAGCGTTCAACAGCCCCAGAGATTTTATATTCCGTGGCCGCGGCTTTGCTGAAGGGGCTGCAGCTGCAGGAGCGGGTCAGCATGGCTTATTTGGCCCCCCAGCAGGCAGCCTGCACCACCATCCCCACCATCACCAGCTCTCACATGGGGAGCACCCACAAAGCCACCTGCTGTTCCCTGGGATCCATGAACAGCATGCCGCCGCATCCCAGAACGCACTTGGAGGACAAATGAGATTGGGTCTGCCAGGGGAGGTGTTCGGCAGGACTGATCAGTACCGCCAGGTGTCTAGCCCCAGAGGAGACCCTTATACCGCTGCACAGCTACACAACCAGTATGGTCCAATGAACATGGGCATGAACATGGCAGCCCACCACCATCATCACCACCACCACCACCCGGGGGCCTTCTTCAGATACATGAGGCAGCAATGCATCAAGCAGGAGCTCATCTGCAAGTGGATTGACCCAGAACAGCTTAGTAACCCCAAGAAAAGCTGCAATAAGACTTTCAGTACAATGCACGAGCTGGTCACCCATGTGTCTGTGGAGCATGTCGGGGGACCTGAGCAAAGCAACCACATCTGCTTCTGGGAGGAATGTCCCAGGGAGGGAAAACCATTCAAAGCCAAATATAAACTGGTCAACCACATCAGAGTTCACACAGGGGAGAAGCCCTTCCCATGCCCCTTCCCTGGATGTGGCAAGGTGTTCGCCCGCTCAGAAAACCTCAAAATCCACAAAAGGACTCATACAGGTAGGTCAGCCGTAAAGCACGCTTACTTTATTATCAGAACAGTCAGGAGGATGTAAAACAGAACATTTTGCTGAGCTGGTACAACGGCAGTTGCTTAGACATCAGTGTATTGTTAGCTATTATCCATATGCAATATTTAAATCCAGCTACTAGTATTTTCCTATAATGTGGCAATCAACTAAGGCTTACAATCTGAGTGGATATCTTAGTATGTTAGTAAATATTATCTCAGTAAATATTAACATCAAATTCCATAGATTGCTGGTAAAATGATTTAAATTATGATCCCTGTCAATAAGGAATATATATATATATATATATATATATATATATATATATATATATATATATATATATATGTATGTTTGATGCCACACGCAATATAGCAAGGTTTGAGTGGAGAGTGTTTGTTTGGACGTAAAGTCAACATTAAATTCGTTGTATCTGAACAGATGTCGCTCTAAAACTATTTAGGTGCTAATGTAATTTAATGCTAAGTGGATTCCCTTCAAATGGAGGATATTTGAGTTATCACACCTCCAAATTGCTCCAAACAACATAACATTTGGATATGTAGAGAGTGGGGGTAGGGGTGGCTGTGAAAATCAAATGAATGCATTTTAAATATCTTTAGCCCTTTACAAGCTGCTTGTTTACCGCACCTGGGCACATCAGCAGAACAATCTCCTTGCAAACAGTTTGCAAATGAATAAACAATTAGCATGTATTTTCAAACTGCTGGGGGGAGTTCGACCTCGAGTTCAACTCGTTTACACTGCTTTTTGGAAGGAGCGAGTTTCAGTGTGACATCTGTGTGCAGCTCGGATGTTCTCTGTTTTCACTAAAAACAGGGATAGAATGATAGCTTGTTGTGTGGCTCACAACATAGGCTTGATATTTGCTGCCTATAGATATTTGGATGGGAATTATATTGTAAATGTAACAGAGTTGTAATGTGTGCGTATAGAGGACCTTGGCTATGGGGAAAGTGTGCACTTTGCATGTAGCTGTGCCCATAACCCACGACTATTTCTTTGCAGGAGAGAAGCCGTTCCAGTGTGAATTTGAAGGCTGCGACAGGAGATTTGCAAACAGCAGTGACAGAAAGAAGCACATGCATGTTCACACCTCAGACAAGCCTTATCTGTGCAAGATGTGCGACAAATCGTATACTCACCCCAGCTCTCTGCGCAAACACATGAAGGTAACAGTCCGCTGTAGTCACTGAGCACCGCTATCCTATAGACAGGACTGTCACATTGTATTTCCCAAGCCTTCTAATGTTCCTTGCTCCTGGCAACTATGCTCCATGTTTATAGCAACTATGCCCCCTTGCATATTATAACGATGATCCTTGAATAGTGCAACTATGCTCCTTGTTCATTTCAACTAGGGTCACTGTTTATTGCAATCGTGCTTACTGTTTATTGCAGCTAGGCTCAGTTTATTGCAATTATGCTCCTTGTATATTGCAACCATGTTTATTGCAGCTAGGCTCCTTCAATATTGCAGCTATGCCCCTTGTATATTGCAGCTATGCCCCTTGTATATTGCAAGTATGATCTTTCAATATTGAAACTATGCTCCTTGTATATTTATTCGTGTTAGGAGCACAGTATTGCAACTATGCTTATTTATAGAAACTATGCTCTTGCATATTGCAACTATGCTCATTCAATATTGAAACTATGCTCTAGTATATTGTAGCCATGCTCCTTGGTAATTACCCCTGCAATCGGTACCGACAGAATTAGGGCTGGTTAGTTAAGTTGTTTTTATTTATTATAGCCTTTCTTCATGTGAGTAAAGTCTAGACTTGTAAAAATAGAGCTCACAACGAAACAAACTGTAAAATAATAATTTTGACCCTATTTTTTTTTTTTTTTTTTGGTCCCTTAATTTGCCCATCTGTTCCTATGTTATCATACCATCAGTTAGTAAATATTCCCTGCTAGCCTGGAGCATTTGACGCAATCTCAGTGCATGTAGACGACACCTGCAGTAATCCACCTTGTAGAATGTTAGCATATATCATGCATAGTACTATAGTTGTGATGTATGTGCTGTGTTTCTATATATGCTGTATCTGACTGCTCTGTTTTTCTGCAGGTGCACGAGTCTTCCCCGCAAGGATCAGAGTCGTCCCCAGCCGCCAGCTCTGGCTACGAGTCGTCCACCCCACCAGGCCTGGTGTCCCCCAACACCGAGACACAAAGTACCAACCTGTCCCCCGCAGGGGTAGCAGTGTCTGCAGTGCACAGTGTGGCCAGTGGCGCTGCGGGGCCCCTGTCGTCAAACTTTAATGAATGGTACGTGTAGTGGCCGTGTGAGGCTCTAATGGGACAGTCTGTAGGCCACCAGAGACAATGCAGCACTCCACATTCACCAGCTAACTGCCTACTGTGCTCCTAACACGACCAAGCGGACATTCCGGGGAAGGAGGCACAGCCAGGAATTCACTAAATACTGCATCCCCCAAACTGATGCATGGAGAGAGAGAATACCCAACAGAATCTATTTATTACCCACATCCCCTTGTACCTCACATGAGAGCAAACTGTCTTCTCTTGCCCCCCAACCCTCCTCTCACATGTACATAGCCCACTTCTCTCCACAGAGGGGGAGAGGAACATTTAAAATATTCTTGATGTATAGAGGTTTTATTCGGTTGTATATAAGGCTTTACATTAACCAATGGCGGACATTTCCCTCTATTCATCAATTGAAATAATACGGTGAAGGAGGGATTTCCCTCGCTTTTATTTTTGTATTTTCTTTTGTGTATTGTGCTATTGGTATCGTGCCCTTTTATTATTTTTTTATTTTTTAACGGAACACGATTGTAAATTTTCATGCAACTGGGCTGGGAAATAATAAAACTCCGTGCCAAAGTCTCTATTCTGTTTCTTCAAACTACAGCAGGCAGGAATTTTTACACAGGCTTGTGAATGTAATTTTATGTTTCACGTGACCTTTTTGTGCTTTTTTTTCTCTCCCCCCCCCCCCCCCCCCCCCCAAGGTCAGGTTTTTGGAGATACCATAGGGAGGGGGGATCAACGTTGTGCAGTCCGCAATTCTTCCCATAACTAGCTGCCTTCCTCCTGTACATACTCCTTACAATATTTATCCATTTGTAATTAAATTATGGTATTAACTTGCTACAGAGAAACACTATTTATAAAGAATGTTTCTTAATTATAAATATGTACAATTGTGAGCATAAATTGTTTCCAGATTTTTTTTTCCTCTTATTTAAAGTGGTTTCATAATTTCTGTGACCTGTTTTAAAAGTAAATGCATACAGACCTATAATAAATTGTGTTGAAACTGCACGTATGGTTCTGTGTATATTCAAGTTTGGGTTGCGGGCTACATGTCCGCTAAAATGAAAAAAAGACAATGCTGTGGTTATTATATACATCATGTATTAGGAAAATAACGGAGGGTGTTTATTTCAATATAACTGTTAATATGCAATTGAAATATTCACTGACAAAAGTGTTTTCTTGAATCTGGAAGCACCTTAGTTTATAAACCAGGAATAAAGGCGATGTCATTGTGGCAACAGATTGACGTAGATCTATTCATTAGGCATGAATACATATATTTTTATTAGATGGGGAAGGGGGGGGGGGGAGTAAATGTAAGATACGCCCAATGGAATTAAGGGGTCCATGATTAACCCTTTACAGCATTATTAGGGTCCCTCTAAGATATTAGTAGCCGGCATTGCAGCATCTGAGGGCAGGCTAGGCTGCACACAGCATGGATTCCCCACACCTAACAACTCAGATCTACCTGGTAACTATCACCCCCCCCCCACACACACACACACACACACACACACACACCTGAAATATGCGTGTTGCTGCTACCTGAGCATAGAGATACATGTGCAGCAACTGAGTGGACAATGTACACACTTTCTAAACAGTGGGTACAAGAAATGGTCACTCACCTTCATGGGAGTGAGTGCGGTCTTTCCCCTGTTCTCATGTTATCTTACTGATACCTTATTTTTATTTCCTCAGATGTGTAGGCGCTAATATGCTCTATGGAAATGTATAACCGCCGGGAACAATGGCAGTATCAATGCTGAAACAGCCTACTAACCCCATCATTACACTTAAAGCGGGAGAATAAAATCCCTATTCCCAGCCCACATGACACAGAAGATGCCCCTGTGTGTAGGCCATAGCTATATATTTCTTGGGGTGGTACAGCTTGACCTCCAGCGGGGTCCTGTGTCACAGGGCAGACTAGCCGTGACCTTGACCTTGTAAATGACCTTTATCATGCCTCCCTCAATCCGCAGAGCTGCCATGGGGAGGAGATGAGAGCTAGGTGTGTTACTGGCTTTCCCAGACATGAATACTGTAACTAAGGAATTATTTATTGTGTATAAGGAAAAATTCCTTTTATATCTTGAATCTATACCACCACTGTCTGGTCATGCTGATGCCACTGCTACTATATACAGCTATTATATTGTTAATTTAGAACCGAGGGAGAGTATGATTACCACCGGCAACTACTAATGATTACCAGCACCAGTTGGAAATTAAATACAAAATAATAAATCTATATTTTATATTTTTATACTGCACTGTAGCTACAGAGAAACATATTGTATTCCTTCTAGTAAAAAATGAGTACTTTGCAGGAAGAGGATACTGTGGGGTGGGAGTGCAGTAGGCACAGTGTTGTGTATTAGTGTATTGTGATGATGCACACGCAAAGCTCCACAAACTCTTGTTATTTCAATAAGACTATATGATGCACACCAGCCGTCATCTCCTTCCTCACCTATGGATGAATAGAACACCTACACATTGCAGTGGCATGCTGAGAGTGGCCGTTCACCTGCAGAGCAACAAGCTATGAATATGTGTGTGTATATATATCTATATATATTCTACGTTTGTGTGTATGTAAAACCTATTTATATACAATTCCCACATGTACACTATATATATTATTTTTTTCTGCAGCACAGTTGTATATTTTGACCCCCTTTCAAGGATTACTTACTACATAGCTATACTTACAAGTTTGAATGGGGGTAGTTATTATGCTATCTGCCCATTGAAACGCGTACACCATTATGGTGTAGCTCACTCCATGCGATGTATTCTGCATTGAATGCCTAGAAGGCAATAAAATGGGGGAAATATTAACCCGTTGAGGGCAGATCAACATCTGGAGTATGTTCTGTCTGAGGATTATGTTGCTTTGCCCTGAGCAGGTTACCCAGCAAGCTCCCCATAGAGACAGTGAGCTATGTGTGTCTCAGCACATTGTATTATTTGGGAAAGTCATTAGACTAAACGATATTGTACACCATACGTGCTGGACTACAGATTGCTGAGTTTTGCCAACTCTCCCATGCTGTTATAATGCATAAACCTGAATGAACCTTTTTATGGGATTCGTTAATGTCCAGAAGTGATTCCATAGAACGTGAGCTCACACAAGCAGTCTCTCTACTGCAGCCAACATCTATGGATGAATAAAGACTTGCTGCTAGTTAGTTTGGGAGGGTCACTTTGAGCTGCCACATGTTACTTCTACTTCATAGTAAATCTCCTGAAATGAATTTTCCTACTTGGCAGAGGATCCAGTGGTGGGAGCTGCGCTGGTGTGTGCTGATGAAGGCAGTAGGAGCTGGGTCTTGTGCAGAGTGGTGACCTGTAGGGAGAGAGCAGGAAAAGGTCAGCCCCATACAGTGTCCAGGCTGCAGCTCATTGCTTGTGCCTGCTGATCCTAGATCGATCCGCCAAGCAAGAGGAACAGCAGAGTCCTATTCTATGTCAGGAATACTAATGAAAGCGAGATCTCGACATTAATTGTCACAGTAAACCTTCAAGGCAATCATCTGCCAGCTAGTGTGACACAGTCAGATGAGCCATTCCAGTGTGCGTGTGTGTCTTGTTCATAGGTATTCCTAGCAGTGAGCTGGATCTAGGCTCTGCACTGCAGCACAGAGCGGATAAACGCCACTGCACTGCCAGGAGCGCAACTTCTTACAGTTTGTTAATAGATGCCCTAAAAAGTCCCAGTCTCAAGCAGCGGTAAATATTGTTAGCTTAGACCCTACCAAAGATGAACTGATTTGCAAATAGAGAAAAGTGGAGCAATAAGCTACTTGTTGCATTGTGCAGTGCTCATTTTACTTTGCGCAACTCGAGCAGGCGTGTCGCCGGGATTATGACCTCACAGAGCTGATATAGTCATGCCGACTCCCAGGGCAGTCAGATCTCATTTCACAATGCTCTGGCGCTGCTTCCATACATCTGGGTCCTGCATCAGACACAGGAAGGCAACCAATCGGGTTTTAGCAGTCAAAGGGTATTGTAGGTTTGTAGAAACAAACAAAAACTAAAAATCCTATTTCAGTTTGGTTCTATAAATCACAAGTATAAAGGCAGAACTTTTTTTTTTACAGTATTATTGCTGTTTTTAGGTGCTCATAAAACATCCCACTAAAATAGATAGGCGGGAATGTATCATTTTACAGCAATTGAATAAATTAGCACAGACGTTGAAAAAAGGCTCCTGACTTTCTTAGCTAGCTACGGTAGTACTACTTTGTAACATTTTGGCAGCTGTACCCCAAATGGTGGATTCCACAGAAAAACGTTGTCAAGGTTGCAAAAAATAGCGATTTAGCTTATTCTCAGTTTGAAAATTCTCAGCTGGCTGCAGCCATAGTTTCTAATTTCATGGAACCGTAAAATACAAATATATATACACATACAGCACAATAGAAACATATTTTGAGGTATTTCGGAAAATAAAACAGCAGGCAGTGCTACAGAGTACAGTGTTGTGCAGAGGCTGTCATGTACTATGCAGTACGTTTGTTCAGAGAGCAGAGCTGTGCTGTGCATTGCAGTGATAAAGGCTAGTGCGGTGTAGTGATCGGTACGCAGTATTCTGTAGAAAAACCATTGCACAGTGAACAAAGTGAATGCTGTAAAAAAGGGATTACGCACAGAGGATGTTATGCAGAAGACGTGTGGTATGCGGCGCTGGTGACTGGTGGGCATGCAGTGTAGCAGAGAAGCAGTTTAGAAGAGAGAGAGTGATGTGCAATAACCGATGTGCAGTGCAGAGAAGTAACTGACGTGCAGTGTGGCGGGAGGAACTAGAAATACACACTGCAGTGTTTCTTTATAGATTAATCAGTCAGTGTTTGCCTATTGTAAAATCTTTCCTCACCCTGATTTATATTCTAAAATTTATCCTGGGTGTTGAGATCTTTAGTGCCATCAGTTGAACGCTGCAGAATGTTTGTATTATTGTTCCAAAGCCAGTAGAGAGGAAAGGAGAATTCTGCATAGCTAAATAGGCTAGGCTGTGACATCACTGGGAGGGTGGAGATACATAATCATATAGGATACAGCAAAATGTAGATATAGGAAGGGTTTCTGATGCTGGAACCAGGAAATGTAAAAGTGGGTAGCCTGAATAATTTACTGCATTCTACTATATGTCACTATGGTGCCTCTTGGCCTCATACGCAATTAACTTTTTTCTCCTGGGTAATATTGCCATACCTTGTCAATAACATGGCCTTTAAACAACCAACACCCAAGAAAATGTATTTTGATAGTACTTTTTCACCCACAGTTTGGCAATTTTAACTTTGTTTTCTTTTTTTAATTGCAAGTGTTGAAAAGTAGGTAGTAAAGTACTATTAAAATTATTTTGAGTATTTTTTGCTTGCTGGCGGCTCAAGACATTTTATTGACAAGATGTGAAAATATCACCTAGGAGAAAACTCAGGAGAAAATGTTATTTGCATATGGACCTTGGTGTCTAAAGTGAACCAGAGACGGGAGAAGGAAAAAGATTTATACATACCCGGGGCTTCCTCCAACCCCATCCGCCTGGATCGCTCCCACTCCGCCTGCAGCAACGAGAACTCCCCGCACTTCCATCAGTTGGAGCCAGTCTAGCGTAAGAGAAGTGCGCGGTTTGCGTATCTCTCCAGCAGCTGCTGGAGAGATACGTAGAGGGCGCACTTCTGCGTAGGCTGGCTCCGATGACGTCAATGATGGAACCCGGTTCTCGTAGCTGCGGGCAGCGGAGGACAGTGGCGTGGGAGTGATCCAGGCTGATGGGACTGGAGGAAGCCCCAGGTATGCATAAATCTTTTTCCTTTTCCTGTCTCTGGTTTCCTTTAAAGAGACTCTGAACCGAGATTAAAACTCGCTTTTTACGTTATATTTAACAGGGGCATGTTTGCCCCTGCTAAAACGCCGCCATCCCGCGGCAGAACGAGGGGTTTTACCCCCCAAATCCCCCCCTGCAAAATCCACGACCAACTTGGTCGTAGATTTTCCTGCTCATGGAGGCAGAGCTTTCGGCTGTAGCTCTGCCTCCATGTGCGTCTATCAACGGCGGATCTCCACCTCTCCCCCGCCCCTCTCCTTGAAGGAAGACTGAGAGGGGCGGGGGAGAGGCGGCGATCAGCGCTGATAGACGCGTGTAGAGGCAGGGCTGTGGCCATTAGCCCTGCCTCAACAGGAAGTGCTCTACGGACACTACGGAGGGGATTTGGGGGGTAAAGACCCCCGTTCTGCCACGGGATAGCGACGTTTTAGCAGGGGCAATCATGCCCCTGTTGAATATAAGGTGAAAAGCGAGTTTTAATCTTGCTTCAGATTCTCTTTAAGTACAAGACAATTACTAATATTCATTGTAATAAAAACAGACTAGTGTGTAGTGCGTTAGAGTGACTGATAAATAGTACAGAATAAAAAGAAAGCAGTTAAGACAGAACAGACACGTTTTGACCTAGTCTATATCTCCTCATGGGGGATTCTCTGGGTTGTTTGCTTTCATAAGCAATTCCTAAATGAGTGTGCAAGTGAGTAGGGAGGCTGGATGGTACTTTACTATTTTGACAGTAAAACTGCCATTCAGGAACCGCTTTTGAAAACAAATAAAACCTTGAGAATCCTCCATGATGAGATGGACTAGTCCAAAACCTGTCGGTTCTGTCAGCTTTTAACTGCTTACTTTCCACTGGAGGGGTCCTTTAAGCATTAGAGGCAGAGCATCAGCACAGAAGTCAAGCAACTGGCATTGTTTCACAGAGAATGAATACTGCCTCCTCCATAGTCCCCTCACTTCAGGTTCACATAACACATGCTGGATGGCCATTGACACTCCCTGGTACATTGATGAGAGATCTATACTGCTGGATCATCTGGTACAAGCACAGGTCAAGGGCATTGTTCACCTACCTTAAAGGGATTCTGTAGGGGGGGCTGAGGATTAAAACCACCACTTACCTGTGGCTTCTATCAGCCCCATGTAGCAGTAATGTCCCACGCCGTCCTCCTCCGATCTGCCGTTCCCCGCCGCCGGCCCCCGGCCTAGCGAGGCATGCCGTCCAACTGAGGCTGCGCGCCCATGGCCACGCCCTTGCTCGCTCCCACCTGCGTCATCGGAAACTTATTGCGCAGGCCTCCGATGACGCGAGCAGCAGCGCGCATTATTTGGCTTTGTCAGACGAATGAATGCCTGGTGCCGGCGGCGGGGACGGCGGATCGGAGGAGGGCGGCGTGGGACATTACTGCTACATGGGGCAGATAGAAGCCCCAGGTAAGTGGCGGTTTTTATACTCAGCCCCCCCTTACAGAACCCCTATAACACTCCTACACTCCTGCCACCTGGCCACTCTGTAGCATCAGAAAGCAGCGCTAACCTGCAGGCCAATACAGAACGTGCCCCTGAACCTTTGCCCACGGGGATCGAATCCTGATCCCTGCGGATTACAGTAGGACTACTTTCACTCTGACACATTGCATTGCAATTGACAATATAATCGATTAGCAAAGGCAATGCAAATATATTGTAATGTTCTGTTCATATTTGCAATTTTCAGTGGAGGAGCTCCACTGATTAGCAGTGTAGCAAAATAGGAAAAATGAAAAATTGAGGAGCGTTGGAAGATAATGCAATTGAACTGTCACCCCAAGATTGGGGGAGCCACCTCCCAAATCCCACGAAAACATAAAAAAGCAAACAATCGGGGGTGTCTACTTAGATATCAATTTAATTGAGAACACAATAGCAACCACATAAAATCCCCTTATCCCCCCCTTAAGAGATGAAAACACGGCCATTGTTTTCAGCTGATATCACGTTAAACACGAACGCATTTTCATCTCTTAAGGGGGGATAAGGGGATTTTAGGTGGTTGCTATTGTGTTCTCAATAAATTGATATCTGTAGACACCCCTGATTGTTTGCTTTTTTGAGTATAGCAAAACAGACCTGGGCACAGTTAGGTTCCTTTAACACTATGCACTTTGCATTGCAATATAATCACAAAACAATGGAGCCAAAAAGTCTCATCACACGTTAGAAGTGTCATGCGACCTTACAGTGAAGCATACAGTACATTAAAATTATGTTTCACTGCCATTGTAAATGCACATTTTTTCAGAAAACACATAGCATTACTCTGACATAACCTGCTGCACCTCACCAATATCAACATACCATAGATGTATTGTATTGGGATGCAATTATATTGTCAGTTGCACCTCAATGCAACATTCACAGTGTGAAAGGAATCTTAAAGAGAACCCGAGGCAGGGTTCTGACAATGCAAGCCACGTACAGAGGCTGGGTCTGCCTATACAGCCCAGCCTCTGTTGCTATTTCAATCCCCCTTAAGTTCCCCCTGCGCTCTGCAATCCCCATAAATCACAGCTGAGCTGTGCGGGCTGTGTTTACATCTGTTCTGTCACTCTGCGTGCTCCTCCACCTCCTGCATAGCTCCGGTCCCGCCCCGTGTCCCTTCCCTCCAATCAGCGGGGAGGGAAGGGACGCGGGCGGGGACCGGAGCTATGCAGGAGGTGGGGGGAGCGGCAGACTGACAGTACAGAGATAAACACACCCCGCTGTGACACACTGCGTGTCGGCAGCGCGGCTGTGATTTATGGGGGATAGCAGAGCGCAGGGGGGGGGGCTTAGAGGGGATTGAAATAGCAACAGAGGCTGAGCAGTATAGGCAGACCCAGCCTCTGTATGTGGATTGCATTGTCAGAACTCCACCTCGGGTTCTCTTTAAAGTGGATCTGAACCCTTGCAAACACAATAAAAATAAGAGAAATGCACCCTGTGTGTTTCTAGAGAGAATAGCCTAACTCCCCCCTCATCTTCAAGTAATTACAACTGTAATTTGAGCTCTCAGCTGCGTCAGCACAGAAATTAGTCATTCCTCACTCAGCAGATACAGCCAATATGTAAACTATGTAAACATAGGAGGTTAACCCTAAGTCTGCTTCCATGAAAACAAGAAGTAGACACACTGCAGATTTATTGCAGGAGTTCTGTAAGCTGTACCAAATAATTGTTTTTCTTTAAAGGAATACTGTAGGGGGGGTCGGGGGAAAATAAGGAGCTTACCTGGGGCTTCAAATCGTCCCCCGCAGATGTCCTGTGCCCACGTAGCCACTCACCGATGCTCTGGCCCTGCCTCCGGTTCACTTCTGGAATTTCAGACTTTAAAATCTGAAAACCACTGTGCCTGCGTTGCCGTGTCCTCGCTCCCGCTGATGTCACCAGGAGCGTACTGCGCAGGCCCAGTATGGTCTTTGCCTGCGCAGTACGCTCCTGGTGACATCAGCGGGAGCGAGGATACGGCAATGCAGGCGCAGTGATTTTCAGACTTTAAAGTCTGAAATTCCAGAAGAAAACCGGAGGCGGGGCCGGAGCATCAGTAAATAGCTGTGCGGGCAGAGGACATCTGCGGGGAACCATTAGAAGCCCCGGGTAAGTTCAACTCATTTTCCCCCGACCCCCTACAGTATTCCTTTAAGGGCATATTTACAGTGGGATGTTGCATTGCAATGCGACAATGCAGCATTACAACGCAATCCAAATAAAAGGTGTTAACGCACATTAACGCTGCGTTATTGTAGCATACAGTAGATACAGTGGAGCATACAGGCAATGAAAAGTACGCTTCTCTGTATCTGTTTAACATCTGTGTTTAGAGGTAATGCACTGTAAGCAGTGAGTTACCATAACGCAACATTTACAACACGACGTTAACGTTGCACTGTGAATGTTGCATAAGCTTACCATTACAGTGCGTTATCCAACTTTATAACGCAGGACAATAACGTCCCACTGAGAATGTGACCTAAAGGTTATTATGCTATTGCTAAACTTTTAGAGCAGAGAGGAAGTTCTGAGTTCTGCTCCGCTTTAAAGTGGACCTGAACTCTTGCACAGGACAGAAGGAGACATATAGAAATTTACCCTGTATGCATTTAGAGAGTTTAACCTGTCTAATTCCCCCTCAGCTGTGACTAATCACTAGTTGTAATTTGATCCCTCAGCTGTGTCAGCTCCTGCCATGGCAGAGAGCTAATTGGTAAATACAGGATGTTAACAATATGCCTGCTTCCATGGAAGTAGACACAGTGCAGATGTATTGCAGGATTTGTATCAGCTGTAACAAAGACATTATTTTCTTTAAAGCTGACCTGAACTCAGAACTTCCTCTCTACTCTAATAGATAAGCAACAGCGTAATAACCTTTAAGGATAGCTACTAAAAAGCAGAGAACGAGTAGATATCTCATGTTCACATCACGCAGAGATGTGGGTGCACTCTTATAATTGTATAGGCAGTGAATCCACAAGTGGCGTTATTTGCCAACGCAATGTGCATAGTGTGAATGCAGCCTTACACAGAGGCAATGCAGTAATGGACAGTTACTGGTATGCAGTGAAGTTGGGGTTTAACTAGAAATTATGGGGCCGTCTTCTGTGGTGAGTCCCCATAGCCTGGAGGCCCACCTGCCAGGAAATATATAATAGTTGTGGCCACTATAAACCCCCACAACATGCAAGGCCACAACACCTGCTCTGGAGGGATGGTCCCTGTATCAGAAGCATACCTCCCAACATTTTGAGATGAGAAAGAGGGACACTTAAGCCACACCCCTGTCACACCCCCTGATCACGCCCCCGTCACACATACCATAAAGATTTCCTAAGAAAAATATGTGGTTTTATAATTCAAATCACACTGGTCCTTTCTATCCTGGTTCATTTTCCTTCATATTAACATTTTAAAATTAGTAATATATCAATATATACAGTATACAGGTGTATAGGTCTCCCCAGTATATGTAGCCAGGTGTGTAGGTCTCCCCAGTATATGTAGCCAGGTGTATAGGTCTCCCCAGTATATGCAGCCAGGTGTATAGATATCCCCAGTATATGTAGCCAGGTGTATAGGTGTCCCCAGTATAGCCAGGTCTATAGGTGTCCCCAGTATATGTAGCCAGGTGTATGGGTCTCCCCAGTATAGCCAGGTCTATAGGTGTCCCCAGTATATGTAGCCAGGTGTATGGGTCTCCCCAGTATAGCCAGGTCTATATCCCCAGTGTATGTAGCCAGGTGTATAGGTCTCCCCAGTATATGTAGCCAGGTGTATAGGTCTCCCCAGTATATGTAGCCAGGTGTATAGGTGCCCTCAGTATAGCCAGGTGTATAGGAGTCCCCAGTATATGCAGCCAGGTGTATAGGTCTCCCCAGTATATGCAGCCAGGTGTATAGATATCCCCAGTATATGTAGCCAGGTGTATAGGTGTCCCCATTATATGCAGCCAGGTGTATAGGTCTCCCCAGTATATGCAGCCAGGTGTATAGATATCCCCAGTATATGTAGCCAGGTGTATAGGTCTCCCCAGTATATGTAGCCAGGTGTATAGGTGCCCTCAGTATAGCCAGGTGTATAGGAGTCCCCAGTATATGCAGCCAGGTGTATAGGTCTCCCCAGTATATGCAGCCAGGTGTATAGATATCCCCAGTATATGTAGCCAGGTGTATAGGTGTCCCCATTATATGCAGCCAGGTGTATAGGTCTCCCCAGTATATGCAGCCAGGTGTATAGATATCCCCAGTATATGTAGCCAGGTGTATAGGTGCCCCCAGTATAGCCAGGTGTATAGGTGTTCCCAGTATATGCAGCCAGGTGTATAGGTCTCCCCAGTATATGCAGCCAGGTGTATAGATATCCCCAGTATATGTAGCCAGGTGTATAGGTGCCCCCAGTATAGCCAGGTGTATAGGTGTTCCCAGTATATGCAGCCAGGTGTATAGGTCTCCCCAGTATATGCAGCCAGGTTTATAGGTGCCCCCAGGAAGGGAGGCAGCCAGTGAAAGAGAGCTGGTGGCAAAGTGGCGGAGAAGGGGGGGAAGTCTCCCCCCCCCCCTTCCCTCACCTTGGGGCTCCCTTTCCTGGCTCTCCCTTCCAGATTAATGTGTCTCCTCTGATGGCGCAGCGGCTGACAGCGGGCGGAGAGGACTTACCACTGCCATTCCAGCCGGCAGAGGGAGCTGTGATCTGTGCGCCGCTAGTCTGGTCTTGAGTAGACCAGACTTGCGGCGCACAGATCACAGCTCTCTCTGGCGGCTGCTTAACAGCGGTAAGTCCTCCCCGCCCGCTGTCAGCCGCTGCGCCATCGGAGGAGCCACATTAATCAGGAAGGGAGAGCCAGGAAAGGGAGCCCCAAGGTGAGGGAAGGGGGGGGGGAGACTTCTCCCCTTCTCTGCCACTTTGCCACCAGCTCCCTTTCACTGGCTGCATCCCTTCCTGCACCAATAGTCAGTCCGCCCCTGCATCTGACCCCCCAGCCAGCCGGGACACTGGGGGGTCATAGCGGGATACCCCTCCCAAATCGGGTCAGTCCCGACGAAAATGGGACAGTTGGGGACTCTGTCAGAAGGTCAGAGAGCAAGAAGCCCTGAGTGCCACTTCATAAAGCCTATACAGAATTCTGTTCATGTTAGTGACTGATGAGCATTGCAGTAGAACAACCCAGTTTGTAGAGCAGGGGTGTACCTACAGAGTGCCAACCCCCCAGTCCCCCTCCTTGCAGAGATCTGTTGGCCGGGCCCCCCTCCCCCATATTCAGCTTAGCCAATCATGGGGAGCCCATTCTGGTATGTAATCAATGCAGAGCAGCTGCATAGCATTAAGGTCACATTCACAGTGGCACGTTGCGAAGGTGCGTTAACTTATAAAGTCTTATAACGCAGCTTACCGCACTGCAATGATAATCCTATGGGACGTTAACAGTGCGACGTTAACCTCTTGACGACCAGCTAACGCCGATCGGCGTAAACTGGTCGTCTGCGGGTTACCATGGAAACGGCCGCTCGATCGGAGCGGCCTTTCCCTGTCAGTTCACGGAGGGTGTCTCCGTGAACAGCTGGAGAGCCGCCGATCGCGGCTCGCCGGCAAAATGTTAACACGTTTACATCATACGGCGCTGCTGCGCAGCAGCGCTGTAAGGCAGATCGGCGATCCCCGGCCTCTGATTGGCCGGGGATCACCGGCAACTGATAGGCGGAAGCCTATCCTTCAATGCGCAGGACGGAACTCCGTCCTGCGCATTATGGAGAGAGGGAGGGAGGGAGGTAAGGAGGCAGAGGGCGGAAATGGCAGCGGAGGGGAGCTTTGATGAGCCCCCCCCCCCGCAAAACGCAGATGGCCGGCGGCGATCAGACCCCCCCGGCAGGACATCCCCCTAGTGGGGAAAAAAGGGGGGAAGTCTGATCGCCCTGGCATAATACTGATCTGTGCTGCGGGCTGGAGAGCCCACGCAACACACATCAGCCAATACAGCCCTGGTCGGCAAGTGGTTAAAGTCGCGTTGAAAATGTTGCGTTGTGGTAACTCACTGCTTGCAGACACGTTGGTTTTGATGCATATTACATGATATGCAGAGACTGGAGCTGCAAGGTGATTGGCTGTACAGGGCGATGATGAGCTGAGCTGGAGAGGACATGTCGTACTGCTGGGAGCAGGTAATGTATACTGCTGTGCATTACTTATGGTATGTATCGGATCACGCACGCCCCCCCCCCCCCCCAGAAGGGCTATTGTTACACCCCTGCTGCAGTGTGATTGATATGCAACTATTCCGCACAGTTGATAGACTATGTAATCCATCCTGTCTAAAACCCACTATAACTCCCTCAAAGGAGCTATGTGAGAAATTTGCTTGCTACTTTGCTGACAAAGTATCTTCTATTCGGTCTCTCATTCAGTCCACAGCACCCAAGACTCATGCAACTAATGGAAATAGCTGCAAAAACAACCTAACACCCTGGACTGACATCAAAAGTATTAGTGAGGAAGAGATCTCAGACATCCTCTGTCGTCTCCGCCAGACAACCTGCGACCTGGACCCTGGACCAACTAAACATATGCTGAAATGCCCTGACCTGCTTGGTCCAGCATTTCACAAAATAGTAAATTGCTCTCTGCAAGCAGGGAGGTTTCCTACCTCTCTAAAAGAAGGAATCATCAAGCCCCTTCTTAAAAACCTTCCATGGATCCAGATGCTATGAGCAGCTACAGACCTGTCTCCAACCTCCCCTTCTTAGGTAAAGTTATTGAAAAGGCTGTCTATCTGCAACTTGAAACCAGGCTGTCAGTAAACAACATCCTGGACCCTCTACAATCTGGCTTTAAGAAACACCACAGCTGTGAAACAGCCCTTATCCAAGTCTGCAACGATCTGCTCATGGCAAGGGACAGAGGGGAATGCTCCATCCTAATCCTGTTGGATCTCTCAGCTGCTTTTGATACAGTTGACCATAAAATCCTGCTTAACAGACTGCAGGAGTACTGTGGCATCAGTGGATCAGTCCTCCAGTGGTTCAGATCATTCCTGACTGACAGAACACAGAGAGTATCCCTAGGACCTATAATGTCCAAACCTGCACCTCTACAATTCGGAGTGCCACAAGGATCAATCCTATCCCCTCTGCTGTTTGCAATCTACATGTTGCCAATCGGTACACTTATCCAACGACATGGCCTGACGTACCACTGCTACGCCGATGACACACAGCTATACCTGTCCTTCAAACCTGGTGGAACAGACCCTACCCCAAAAATAAACTCTTGCTTAGCTGAGCTTCAGGCATGGATGAATGATAACTGGTTGAAACTGAATGCTGACAAAACTGAGGTCCTGTTTGTCCAAAGCCAGTGCTCGCCATCAAAACAGCTCTATCCTAAAGCAACACCAATCAGGATTGGGAATTCAGACATAAACAGCTCCAACCTTGTGCGCAGCCTTGGCGTACTAATCGATGGGGAATTGAGTTTCAGAAACCAAATTTCATCTGTAGTTAAATCTTCCTTCTTTCATCTGAAGAACATTGCAAAGATTAAACATCTGATTCCCCCAGAGGATCTTCAAACCCTAGTCCACGCCTTCATCACATCACGGCTGGACTACTGCAATGCCCTTTATGCTGGCCTCCCCAAAAAGGACCTGCGTCGCCTGCAATTAGTGCAGAATGCTGCTGCCAGATTGCTAACAAACCAGCCTCGCCACTGTCACATTACACCGATCCTTCGCTCACTGCACTGGCTACCCGTAGAATGGAGAATACTCTTCAAGATTGGACTGCTGACATTCAAATCCCTGCACAATCTGGGCCCTGGATACATGAAGGACTTGCTGAAGCTGCACCACACCTCTCACAACCTCAGATCAGCAAGTTCTATAAACTTGGTCACTCCCAGAGTGCACCTCAAAAAATCTGGAGACAGAGCCTTCTGTCATGCTGCCCCTACTCTTTGGAACTCCCTACCACACCCAGTAAAGACAGCACCATCCCTGGAGCTATTCAAATCCAGACTGAAAAGCCACCTGTTTAGCCTGGCATTTCCAGATTTATAAAATTCTTCCTCTGTACCACGATGGTCGGAGCCATGCTTATGCGCTTTGAGTCCCACGGGAGAAAAGCGCTTTACAAATGTTATTTGTTGTTGTTGTTGTTGTTATAGTAGAATAGACTGCTGTGCAGTGCAGGACAGTGAGTAGTGCACAAGGATGGACCAGGTGTCCAATGTTGAAGAGTTATTATTTAGCATTTATATAGCACTGACATCTCCTGCAACACGTTACATAATCTACAGTCTTGTTACTAACTGTCCCTCACAATCTAATCCCTACCATGGTCATATGTCCATCATAGTGTAGAGTTAACTTTAGGGAGAAGCCAATGCACTTATCTGTAGTTTTTTTTTTTGGGGGGGGGGGGGGGGGACACCAGAGGAAACCCATGCAAATACGGGTAGAACATAGAATTCCATGAAGATAATGCCCTGGCACAGGGGTGTTTCTAGGTTCCTGGGAGATCTGGGGCACACCTGGGCACCAAGGGGGAATGATTGTGAGGCACGCGTAGCACGCTGCGGCAAAAATGGGCATGGTCAAGTCAAGGGAAAGTGGCGTGGTCATAAGTGGGTCAAATGTACATGAACATAGCAGTAGTGTAGCAAATATATTAAATAGGAAGTATTTCACATAAAGAAAGCCTCTCACCTTGCTTCTGTCTTGTCTTCGGCTGGCTAGCCGGTGTGCTGTACACGGCTGGCGGTTTTGCTGGGCTTGCTGGTGGTGATGCTGGGCTGCCTGGCTGGTGATAATGCTGTGCTGGCCTGGCTTTGCTGGGCCTCAGGCTTTGCTAGGTGATTTGTTGAAGGCTTTGCTGGGCTGGGAAATTTGCTGGGGGCTTTGCTGGGCTGGGAAATTTGCTGGGGGCTTTGCTGGGGTGAGAACTTTGCTGAGCTGGGGGCAGTTTTGTGCTCTTTGCTAGGCTGGGGACTTTGCTTGGCTGTACGCTTTGCTGGGCTGGGACCCGGGAGCTTTGCTTTGCCGAGGCACAGGGGCTTTGCGAGAGCACAGGGGCTTTGCTGGGCTGGGGCTTTGCTAGGGCACAGGGGTTTTGCTTTGCGATTTGTTATGCTGGGCTGGGCACTTTGCTATTTTGGGCGGGGATGCTTTATGCTGGACTGGGGTGCTTTATGCTGCACTGGGGGGCTTTGTTATGCTGGGCTGGCGGGCTTTATGCTGCACTGGGGGGGGGGGGGGGGGCTTTATTATGCTGGGCTGAGGGGCTTTGTTATGCTGCGCTGGGGTGCTTTAAGCTGGGCTGGGGTGCTTTATGCTGGGCTGGGGGGGGCTTTATGCAGTACTGCGGTACTTTATGCTGGGCTGGGGGCTTTATGCAGCACCGCGGTACTTTATGCTAGGCTGGGGTGCTTTATGCAGTGCTGGGGTGCTTTATGCTGGGCTGGGGGGGCTTTATGCAGCACTGCGGTACTTTATGCTGGGCTGGGGGCTTTATGCAGCACTGCGGTACTTTATGCTAGGCTGGGGTGCTTTATGCAGTGCTGGGGTGCTTTATGCTGGGCTGGGGGGCTTTATGCAGCACTGCGGTACTTTATGCTGGGCTGGGGGCTTTATGCAGCACTGCGGTACTTTATGCTAGGCTGGGGTGCTTTATGCAGTGCTGGGGTGCTTTATGCTGGGCTGGGGGGCTTTATGCTGGGCTGCTTTATGCTGGGCTGGGCTGCTTTATGCTGGGCTGGGGTGCTTCATGCTGCGCTGGGGAGCTTTATGCTGGGCTGGGGTGCTTCATGTTGCGCTGGGGGGCTTTATGTTGGGCTGGGGTGCTTATGCTGCGCTGGGAGGCTTTATGCTGGGCTGGAGTGCTTTATGCTGGGCTGGGGGGCTTTATGCTGGGCTGCTTTATGCTGGGCTGGGGGGCTTTATGCTGGGCTGCTTTATGCTGGGCTGGGGGGCTTTATTGGACTGGGCGCTTTGCTGGCCAGGAGGACTGGTTGCAGCGCTACAGACCTCAGATCGCAGCGACTGGGGAAAGCAGAGCAGGACGCACATACAGGAAGTCATGTCACTTCCACATTTGAAATGCGCACTGCTCTGCCTTCCCCAGTCGCCACGATCTGAGAGGTCTGATAGCAGAGAGCTGGCACACTGCGGAGGGAGGCTGGGGCACCTGTCAAAATTATATCCGGGGCACCATGGTAACAGGTTTGTGGGCGGTGCCCCGGATAAAACCCCCTAGTGACACCCCTGCCCTGGCACTATCTTGCTGCAAGGCGAGAGTGCTATCCCCTACGCCACCGTGATGCCCAGTCAGGGAACAATCACTCCCATTCACACTTTTGTCTGCAGGAATCACAGTTGGGCTTTGTTCACATATAAATCGTAAGTGCTGAGCGCTTTTGTGAGTGCTTTTTAAAACGATTTTGCCAGTTTGTTTTGAGTGATTTTTCAAAGCGTTTTTTGTAAGCGATTTTGTTTGGCAATTGGCGCTTTTTTTTTTCTGCAGACAATAGGAAGTGAACTCTTTGACCTGGAACTGAATCTCTTTAACTACCCAACAACCGCGTCACGCCAATTGGCGTCAGGCCCCTTGAGCTGGCTACTGCAGGAGATCGCGCGCATCTCCTGCTCGGGGGGCGCCTTCAGTCTCCAAGTGGCGATCGCCTCTCGGGAGACTGTTAGACGGCAAAACCGCCTCCCCCCACCAATGCCTATCCCTAACTGACCTTACCCACCACCGATGCCTAACCCTAACCGACCCCTTGCCACTGATGCCTAACCTACACCCCCCTCCCGACAGACACAAACATGCCAATGAATGCCACAACTTTGCCGCTGTAAATGTCTCGAACTGATATCCACTGTAGACAAACTGCTGTGATGTGCAGAAGATCTACTGATAGGTAGTGTGGTAGAAAAGACTGGTGTGCAGTGCTGGAGAAGGATAGATATACTGTTAAGTAATATAGTAAAGTTTTCAGTGTTGGAAATTTGTGACTGATGCATAGTTGAACATACTTGTGTGCAGCGCAACTGGGTGACATATACAGTATATGCAGTGCAGTCACAATCATCATGCATTGTAAAAATGGTCAATGAAATGCAAATAATTCCAGTTTAATACTAATATAATTTTAAAGTAAATCTAAGAGAGCCTAAAGTAAAAAAATTTTAGCAACTTAGCTGGGGAGAGGGAAAACTCTGGATTTTACAGAGGCTTCCCCCAATCCCTCCAATTCAGCGCTGGAACCCCCGAAGTTCAACGGAGCTCACCCACATTGCACTGGCAAAGACAGCTTTGCAGTAGCACAGTGCTGCAGCGGAAAAAGCAAACCCTGTTCAGCTGTGTGATAGTGCGCAGGCACGAGCTGTCTGAGCATTGCAGGCAAGCTTTGTCAGGAAGGCCTTGTCAAGAGGCTTGCGGGGTTGTCAGAGCTGGACCATCGAGGAGGAGAGCAAGCCTCAGGAGGATCCAGAGGCCTCCTTCTCCCTAGGTAAGTACCCAAATTGGGACCTTTTTTCCCTTCAGGTTTACTTTAAAGTGGACCTGAACTCTTGCACAGGATAGAAGAAAAACAGAGAAATGACACCCTGTATGTATTTAGAGAGTTTAGCCTGTTTAATTCCCCCTCATTTGTGTATAATCACAAGTTGTAATTTGATCTCTCCCTGTGTCACCTGACTGCCATGGCAGAGATGGCAGTATAAGCTCATTTCAAAGCACAGGCCGTTAGGCCTCTTTCACAGTAGGACGTTGCGTTTTGATGCGACATTAAAGTCAAAAAGTAAAATTACAACGCAACACCCCAAAAAAGTCGCAATGCAACTTAATGCCCAGTTATCGTCGCATACAGGCAATGAAAAGTATGCTTCCAAGTCATTACTGAGCATGTGCAAACAGTCCAACGCAGCTAATAACGTGTATAACGCACAGCATGCAGCACTTTCTAATAACGCTACACGTTACTCACAAACGCAACGTGTGCACTGTGAATGTCGCACAGACTTAGTATTGCTGTGCGTTAGTCTGTGTTGAAACATTTTCTAACGTGCGACTAACATCGCACTGCGAAAGAGCCCTCAACAATATGTCTGCTTCCTTGAATCAGGAAGTAGAAACTGTGCATATTTATTTTAGGCTTTGTATCAGCTGTAACAAAGAATTTTTTTTGCTTAAAGGTTATTATGCTGTTGTGTATCTTTTAGAGCAGAGAGGACATTCTGAGTTCAGATCCGCTCTAAAGCCTTATTCACAAGCGTTTTTGTGCACTTTTTTCCCCCCTCCCGGCGCTCCACTGCACGCTGCGTTTATAGTAAAAGCGCTTTTCTAAGTGCTTTTCCAGAGCGGTTTTGTAATTCACTCCCTGGCGCAAGTCAGGAAGTGAACTCTGACCTGGAAAAAAATAAATACGATGTATTTATTCTAAAAAACGTGAACACAATCACCGCACAAAGCGGTTTTGCGAGCGTTTAGTGCTCTTCCTATGCCTTCCATTATAGCCAAATCCCCCAAAAATGGTACAGGCACCGCTTTGCTGAACGCACAGCCACAAACCGCGCTGATACGAACCTTCTAATAGAGATTCATTGAACAAGCATTTTGAGGGCGATTTCAAAAATCGTCCGCGCTTGAAAAAAAGGCAGAAAACGCCCCTAGTGTGAATGAGCCCTAAATGCATGCTTAGTTTAATTCCAGAAATCCAAATCATTAGGAAGTGCATTTAGTTGGCCCAGTTCCCAGCTGCAATTATTAGCTTTTCATGGACCATCTCTAATGTGCAAAGCCACAGAGTTAAGCTAGGAACCCACTACAAGTCGCAAATGGCTATCGCCAGCTTTTTCAATGAGGGTTTTGTAAGCGATTTCATGAAAGCTTTCCGGCAATGGCCTCGATTCGTAAACAAATCTTGTCGATAAAAAAATCTTGTCGGAAAAATACCGCACTCGGTATTTTCCCGGTCTTTGTGCTAATTCATAAAGATTTCCCCAGCTGCCCTTGGAGGTCGGTAAATTACCGCAGCCCATTGAGCGGTAGAGTAGAGCAGTGTCTCGATTCTCTCTTTGCCCTGCAGAAATGAATCACAGAGACGGCTCTTTCCACTGATGACTCAGACAGATGAGTCGCACAGTCTTTCCCTGCCTGCTTAAATGATTCACACAGAGGGCTCTCTGGCTCTCTTCACTGATGACTCAAACAGACTTCGGCTCTCTGCACTTTTGCATTCATCAGAGCTGTCAGAGCTGTCGGTATGGTGTTAAGACCTCACCAGAGGTGTCGGTAACTACCGCCAGGCTTACCGCTTGTTGAAGGCTTTATGAATTGGCATTTGCTGACAATTTACTGACATGTGTTGTCGGTAACTGCAGCCAAGTCGGTAATTTATCTCCCTGGTCGGTAATGTCAGCTTTTCATGCGGTAACAGCCTTTATGAATTGACACATTGCTAAGTGGTCAGTAAAGTCTGCTGTTTTCAGCATTACCGCATGAGGTAATGCTTTATGAATCGAGGCCAATGTTGGTAGCGATTTTAAAAAGTGTAAGCTTTTTTGCCAGCAATTGTGATTGTGATTTGTAATTAACCATTTCAATTCTGATTGGTCGTTTCAAATTATTATTATAATTTTTTTATTTAAGTTTGCAGTAATTCAAAATCACACAGAAATCGCTATGTGTAGCAATTCAATACCAATTTTCCAGCACTTCAATACTTTACATTGGGGTACAAACGCTCCCAAAATGCTGCATGTCTTTTGCGATTTCCCTAATCGCTATCGCTCCAGTGGAATCAGTCCCATCCACTTGCATTGGCAAAGCGTTTAGAGATATCACCAGCAATTTAAAGCAATCCCTAAATGCCCACAAAAACCCTCTAGTGGGTTCCAGTCCTTACTAAATGACAGTGTAGCAGACTGGACCAATGGGTAGTGCAGAAATTATTATTATTTAGTATTTATATAGCGCTGACATCTTCCGCAGCGCTGTACAGAGTATATAGTCTTGTCACTTAACTGTCCCTCAGAAAAGTTCACAATCTAATCCCTATATTAGTCATAGGTCTATATGTATGTATCGTGTATTGTATGTATCTTACGGCTCATACAAACATCAGACTATAGTCTTTGGAAAATGAAAGATCACAGACCAATCTTACCACCCTCCATGTAGTATGAGAGCCATACCTTCACAGACCTTCTCAGTCTTTTCTATGGAGTTGAACTCCCCATCAGAAAAAATTCTTGGCAAGATGCTGCACACAAAGATGCTGTACAGACACAAAAGATCAGTATCTGCAAAAGATCTGTTCCTGCCAAAGATCCGTTCCTGCAAATTGCATTGATAGTCTGAGATCTGCAGATCATCATACACACCTTGTTTAACTGACATTCATCTGCAGATCAGACAATCATCTGCAGATCTGAAAATCCATCCTGGTGGATCTGATCTGCAGATGAATGTCTGTTAAACAAGGCGTGTATGAGGATCTGCAGATATCATAGACTATGAATGCATTTTGCAGGAACGGATCTTTTGCAGGAACAGATCTTTTGCAGATACTGATCTTTTGAATGTCTACAGCATCTTTAGCCGCATCTACACGAGTAGATGCGGCCGCGATGCTCCTTATCAATCGAGCCGCTGATGCGGCTCGATTGATAAGATCCGACAGGACGGATCTCCGCACCGCCGATTCCCTGCTCGCTCCCCGCGAGGGGACAATGGCAGGGAATCGAGCGGAAGATAAGCGGCGCCGGCGGGGGACGAGCAGGGAATCGAATGCGGCGCACGCGTGGCGAGCGGGGACACGGCGGGCACGCGGAAGAGGCGATCCGCCGGATCGCTGCAATCTCTTATGGTGTAGACGGGGCTTTAGTGAGCAGCATCTTGCAAAGATTTCTGTCTGATGGGGAGTTCAGCTCCATAGAATAGACTGTGTACGTATGGCTCTCATACTACAACCGGAAGGGGGTAAAATTGGTCTGTGATCTTTCATTTTCCAAAGACTATGGTCTGATGTGTGTATGAGCCTTTAGTCTAGGGCCAATTTAGGGGGAAGCCAATAAACTTGGGATGAGGGAGGATGGGGAGGAAACCGGAGTGCCCAGAGGAAACTCATTCAGACATCCATTTCACTTTTTCTCCTAAGGTTTTCTTCTTCTGTTTAAAATAACATTTCAGCACTCTACAATTGAAAAAAGTAACAATGAGGGCTGATGCACACCAAGAGTGCTTCTGAGCGATTTTAAAAACGCTAATGCTTTGAAAAGTGCTCGCTAGCACTTTGAAAAGCGCTTGGCTAATGTATTTGTATGAGATGCATTACATCAGAGCGATTGGATTTTTTTCCCAAACAGGTCCTGCAGCATTTCTGAGGCAATTCAGCCTCAATGTTAAGTATAGGAAAGTGGAAAATCGCTCTGAAAAGCGCTAGATCATGAGAGCGATTTTCCAAGTGTGCTTGTTACATAACCAGTACATTAGCAGTTGTACTGTACCAAAAGTAAAAAAAAAAAGCTCCAAAAATCACTAAGTATAAATAGAAAATCGGTAGGTACATGCCTTGAAAATTCACTTGTCCATTCACACTTAACACCGTTTTGCGCGGGTGATTTTACCACGATTATTGCGGTAAAATCACTACAAATTTGCGGGTTTTTTTGCAATTGCAATTAGCACTTCAATAGCATGCTAATCGCGATCACTCTTTGATCGCAGCAAAATGCTGCATGCAACACGTTTGGTATTGCCGCTTATAGCAAAATGCCTGCGATTGGCAGCAATAGCAGCAGTGAGATTACCGCAATATAGTTATTGCGCTAGTGCTTTAAAAAGCGCTAGCACTTTGGCGATCAGGGCCGGGCCGAGGCATAGGCTGGAGAGGCTCCAGCCTCAGGGCGCAGTGTAGGAGGGGGCGTAAAATTCATTCAGCTGTCATTCCTAATTGTGTTTGAAGCAGAAAAAAATAAGAAAAGGGGATACATGGCAGTGACTGCAAGCCAGATAACTAGAGATTAACCTCCTTAGCGGTAACCCCGTGCTAGACACGGGGTAAGCCGCCGGAGGGTGCCGCTCAGGCCCTGCTGGGCCAATTTACATGATTTTTTTTTTTGCTGGACGCAGCTAGCACTTTGCTAGCTGCGCCAGCACCCCGATCGCCACCGCCCCGCGCCCGATCGCCGCTATCCGGTGCGGCGTGCGGCCCCCCCTCCCCTCAGACCCCGTGCGCTGCCTGGCCAATCAGTGCCAGGCAGCGGCAAGGGGTGGATCGGGACACCCAATGACGTCCCGACGTCAGCGTCATCCCGCCCCGTCGCCATGGCGACGGGGGAAGCCCTCCAGGAAATCCCGTTCTTTGAACGGGATTTCCTGATCGGAGATCGCCGAAGGCGATCGAAGCGGCCGGGCGCCCTGGGCTCGCTACATGATTTTAAAAAAATAAAAATAAAAAAAAACTGCTGCGCTTCCCCCTGGCGGAATTTTTCATACCGCCAGGGGGGTTAAGGTGTTGGGGAGGTTGTGGGCCCTGTGGCGCCTCTTAGTCTAATAGCAATCAGTGTGTGATGGCTGGGGTGGCAGGGATGGAGGGGCGCACTTTGGTGTCTCAGCCTTGGGTGCTGGAGGACCTTGTCCCTGCTCTGTCGGCGATTAGTGGTAAATTCCTGCTAATTGCCCTAGTGTGAATGGTCCCTCAAAGCGATGAGCATTTGCGATTACGCTAGCGCTTTTAGGTTTGCACTGACCCTAAGTAGGTAAAAAATACTGCCAAAGTATTTTCTAGCTTGCTAGTGGCTTAAAGGAAATTTTATTAAAATTAATAAAATTTGGCAGGGAGGCTAGTCCTGAGTTGTCCCTCACTAATAAGTATGCTTGTTTGCGTAATATTGGGGAGGATGATTCAGGAGTAGCAATGCTGCAGCAGGATGTGCTCCTTAACCTCCTTAGCGGTAACCCCGTGTGTGACACGGGGTAAGCCGCCGGAGGGTGCCGCTCAGGCCCTGCTGGGCCGATTTGCTTAATTTTTTTTTTGCTGGACGCAGCTAGCACTTTGCTAGCTGCGCCAGCACCCCGATCGCCGCCGCCGCGCGCCCGATCGCCGCTATCCGGTGCGGCGCGCGGCCCCCCCCCCCCCCCAGACCCCGAGCGCTGCCTGGCCAATCAGTGCCAGGCAGCGCCGAGGGGTGGATCGGGTCTCCCAATGACGTCCCGACGTCGCTGACGTCGGTGACGTCATCCCGCCCCGTCGCCATGGCGACGGGGGAAGCCCTCCAGGAAATCCCGTTCTTTGAACGGGATTTCCTGATCGCCTATCGCCAGAGGCGATCGGCGGGGCTGGGGGGATGCCGCTGAGCAGCGGCTATCATGTAGCGAGCCCTCGGCTCGCTACATGATAAAAAAAAAAAAAAATAAAAAAAAACTGTTGCGCTTCCCCCTGGCGGTATTTTTCATACCGCCAAGGGGGTTAACAACCAAGGGGCAGACTGCTGTAACGAGAAAGGGAATAGGAGTGCAGCTAAGGCTAGACAGGTACTGGTGGTAGGGGATTCAATAATTAGGCGCACAGATAGGGTAATCTGTCGAAGAAACCGTGAATGCCGTACAGTCTGTTGCCTCCCGGGTGCTCGGGTTCGGCATGTAGCGGAAAGAATTGACAGATTATTGGGTGGGGCTGGGGAAGACCCAGCTGTCATGGTACACATTGGCACCAATGACAAAGTTAGTGGGAGATGGAAGGTCCTCAAAAATGATTTTCAGGTACTTGGAGATAAACTTAAAGCAAGGACCTCCAAGGTGCTGTTCTCTGAAATACTGCCAGTGCCACGCGCTACATCTGAGACAGAGGGAGCTTAGGGAGTTAAATAAGTGGCTGAGAAATTGGTGTAGGAAGGAAGGGTTTGGGTTCCTGGAGAACTGGGCAGACTTTGCAGTCGGGTACAGGTTCTACAGCAGGGATGAGCTGCACCTTAATGGGGAGGGTGCAGCTGCATTGGGGGAGAAGATGGCTAAACGGTTGGAGGAGATTTTAAACTAGGATCTGGGGGGAGGCGGGAGGATAAAGTCTCAATATGTAGACAAGATAAGGTAAAAAGACAGTGGGAGCCTAACATTATGGGGGGTGGAGAGGGGGGTGGGGACAGTGTAAAGATTAAGGAGGTTGGTAAAACTTCAAGTAGCCCATTTCGTGTAAACAAAATTGGTAAATGTGTTGGTAAAAATATAAAGTGCATGGTAACCAATGCTCGGAGCCTTACAAATAAAATAGACGAACTAGAGTTCATTCTGAATGACAAAGGCTATGACATTGTGGGAATAACCGAGACATGGATGGATGAAAGCCATGACTGGATAGCTAATTTAAAAGGATACAATGTGTTTAGGAGGGATAGAACAGGGAAAAAAGGTGGAGGAGTTTGTCTCTTTGTTAAGAATTCTTTTACAGCTGTCCTCAACGATGAGATGGAGGAAGATTGCGAAGATGTGGAGTCTGTTTGGGTAAATATTCATGGTGGAAATAAAAGTTGCCAATTGCTTATTGGGGTATGCTACAGACCACCTCTTATTAATGAAGCTGCAGAACTGCGATTACTACAGCAGATTGAAAAAGCTGCAAGTAAAAATGAGGTCATAATTATGGGCGACTTCAACTTTCCAGACATTGACTGGGGTATTGAGGCTACCCATTCTGGTAAAAGCAGCAGATTTCTGGCAGCACTACAGGACAATTACTTGACTCAAATGGTAACGGAACCAACTAGGGGGAATGCGTTACTGGATCTGATCATTTCTAATAGACCAGATAATGTATCAAATGTGCAGGTTCAAGAACATTTGGGAAATAGTGATCACAACATGATAACGTTTGATATGGTGACTTATAGGCCACGGGGCAGCGGGACCACTAAAACTATGAATTTTAGAAAAGCAAAGTTCAATCAAATTAGGCAGGCACTAAGTTTGGTGAACTGGGATAATGTACTACAAGGGAAGGACACTGAAGGGAAATGGCAAGCTTTTAAACGTATTCTCAATCAATATTGTAGTATGTATATCCCATATGGAAACAAAATGTCTAGGAATAAAAACAAGGCCTCTATGGATGAATAGAAAGGTTAGGGATAAAATGAAGAGGAAAAAGAATGCCTATAAGGTCCTAAAACAGGAGGGGACTGAGGCTGCACTAAGCAATTATAAGGAGTGCAATAAAAATTGTAAAAAAGAAATTAGGCTGGCAAAGATCGAAGCTGAAAATCAAATCGCTAGGGATATCAAATCTAACCCAAAAAAGTTTTACAAGTACATCAACTCTAAAAAAAGTAAGGTTGACTGTATAGGAATCCTAAAGGATGAGGGTGGGAACTCAATGGTGGATGACCAAGGTAAGGCAGAGTTATTAAATGCTTTCTTTGCTTCTGTCTTCACAAAGGAAACAGCACTGTTGCAAATTACAGAGGCAGAAGAGTCTCAATCTTCTAACTGTAATATTAAATACTTAACGCAGGAAGAAGTAAAGGCAAGACTAAATAAATTAAAAATAGACAAGGCACCTGGCCCGGATGGCATGCATCCTCGGGTCCTAAGAGAATTAAGTTCAGTTATAGCTAAGCCCCTTTATCTTATCTTTTGTGACTCTCTTGCAACTAGCAGAGTCCCAGTGGATTGGCGTACAGCCCACGTTTTCCCATTATTTAAGAAGGGCAAAAAATCTGATCCAGGAAATTATAGACCTGTAAGCTTAACATCAGTTGTATGCAAACTATTTGAGGGGTTACTAAGAGATACTATACATGACTTCATAGTAGAAAATAATCTTATTTCTCAGCATCAACATGGGTTTACTAAAGACAGGTCCTGTTTGACTAACATGCTCAGCTTTTATGAGGTAGTGAATGCTAATATGGATATTGGGAATGCTGTAGATGTGATATACTTGGACTTTGCAAAGGCCTTCGACACTGTTCCCCACAGAAGTCTGGTGCAAAAGTTGAGGATGCAAGGACTGGGGAAGAGTTTGTGTGCATGGATAGGGAACTGGCTAATAGACAGAAAACAAAGAGTTGTGGTCAATGGATCGTACTCAAAATGGGAGACTGTTAGCAGTGGGGTCCCACAGGGGTCTGTACTGGGTCCAGTGCTCTTCAATTTATTTATTAATGACCTAGTAGATGCAGTAGTGAGCAATGTTGCTATTTTTGCAGATGATACAAAATTGTGCAGAATCATCAACTCTCAGGAAGATAGTGTCATATTGCAACAGAATCTGGATAGGATGGCTATATGGGCACATACATGGCAGATGAAATTCAATGTTGACAAATGTAAAGTCATGCATTTTGGTCGTACCAATGGTCTAGCACCATACAAAATAAATGGGATACAGTTGGGAACATCAAACTTGGAGAAGGACTTAGGAGTACTCATCGACAACAAGTTAAATAATCATACTCAATGCCAAGCCGCTGCAGCTAAAGCGAACAAAATTTTGGGATGCATTAAAAGGGAAATAAAAACTCGAGATGCTAGCATAATATTGCCCCTGTTTAACTCTCTAGTAAGGCCACATCTGGAATATGGAATTCAGTTCTGGGCACCACATTACAAAAAAGATATTGCAGTTTTAGAGCAGGTACAGAGACGAGCTACAAAATTGATACATGGGATGGAAGGTCTCGCTTACCAAGAAAGGTTAGATAAACTGGGTTTATTTAGTCTAGAGAAAAGACGCCTTAGAGGAGATCTAATTAACATGTATAAATACATCAGAGGGCAATATAATAGCTTGGCGGATGAGCTTTTTGTCCCTAGGCCTTCTCAAAGGACTAGAGGACATGAGATGCGCATGGAGGAAAAACGTTTTAGCCATTTATTTAGGAAAGGGTTCTTTACAGTAAGAGTGATTAAGATGTGGAATGCATTGCCACAGGAAGTCGTTATGGCAAACTCTATACCTGCATTTAAAGGGGGCTTAGATGCTTTCCTTGCGTTGAAAGACATCCATGGCTACAATTACTAGGTTATGCCTAATGATGTTGATCCAGGGATTTTATCTGATTGCCATCTGGAGTCAAGAAGGAATTTTTTCCTTTTGGGGCTAATTGGACCATGCCTTGTGGGTTTTTTTTCGCCTTCCTCTGGATCAACAGGGGTATGTGGGGGACGGGCTGGAGATGTACTTTGTACTGGTTGAACTCGATGGACGTATGTCTTTTTTCAACCAAAATAACTATGTAACTATGTAACACTGTACCTGTACTGTGCCCGCGCAGCCACTCACCGATGCTCCGGCCCCGCCTCTGGTTCACTTCTGGAATTTCAGACTTTAAAGTCTGAAAATCACTGCGCCTGTGTTGCCATGTCCTTGTTCCCACTGATGTCACCAGGAGCGTATAGCACAAGCCCAGTATGGTCTGTGTCTGTGCAGTACGCTCCTGGTGACATCAGCGGCAGGGATGACACGGCAACGCAGGCGCAGTGGTTTTCAGACCTTAAAGTCTGAGATTCCAGAAGTGAACCGGAGGCGGGGCCGGAGCATCGGTGAGTGGCTGTGCGGGCACCGGATGTCTGCGGGGGACCATTAGAAGCCCCGGGTAAGTTCAACTCATTTTCCCCGACCCCCCTACAGTATCCCTTTAAAATGATGTGAAATATCACCAAGGAGAAAACTTGAGTGAATTGGATTGGGCCCTATATGCATTAAAAACAGCCTGGACTACAGACTCCAGTACACTGATAGCACGCTGTACAGCGCATCCTATAGAGAGGAGATGGATGAGCAGAGAGAGGCCGTCGTGCAGTGCTATAGCAGAGATTGCTGTGTGTAGCATACGAGGAACACCGGCAGTATGCATTGCAAGAGGCTGCTGTGCTGAAACATTGTAAATCTTGATGTAAAGTCAGGAATGGGCTGAACAGAGCTATAGCAATCATACACAATACAAAGGACCAGTGATGTATAGCAATGGGAGCTGCCGCACAACAAGCTGTAGATGACACACACGCATGAGTACATGAGCGCAGTGCCAGCTAAGCAGCCAAACATTCCCATACAACGTATGCTTCCTCCTAGCAGAGATCAAACGCTGCTCTGCCCTGAAACACAGGAAGCCCGGCAAAGAGTCGCGCAACTCCAACAAAAGCATCATATCTCTGCAAAAACAAAGGCCAAATCAGGCACACATGCTCCGAGTCCTTTCAAGCCATTCCACCCACGGCTCTACCCACCCTTTCATATCTCTCAGACACAACAAGACGCTATCATTATGGATGTCATAAACATGCCCTTTAAGCTAGACTGCATATAGTAAATCTGGGGGGGGGAGGGGGGGGGGAAGAAGTTATCTTTAACTCACCTGGACATTTCCCAACAAAAAAATAAACACGGACACAATTTCAAAGCAAGCGATATACACATAAATACTAGCCATATTTTAAATACTGTAAATTTGGGGTATTGTTTCTAATTGTGCATCTCTCATATTAACACATTCAGTTTGTCTTCTCAAGCTGCAATTTTCATTATTCCTCATTTACAGAAAAATGGTATTCACCGTAAAATATTTAATTTATAATTTACTGAGAAACACAGAGAACTACATGCATTCGTAGAGGAATTCGTGATGATGATGATAATTATTAATAAGAACAATAACAACAATAACATTAATAAATGTTAGAAACAGTAGTGCCCCCTAAAATTATTAAGTTGTAAATTTAAGTATCTTTTTCATGCATTTTTTGTTGTTATTATTAAAATTGCATAATTTGAGATAAAAAATAATTTCAGATTACAAATGCAAAATCTTGCTAAAAGTAAAAATCTAAACAAATAGATTTTTCGTTTAGAAGAAGAGAGATACCAAAATGCGTTGAATTAAACTGGATCTGAAATAACAGCATTTTATTAGTTTCATAGGTCATGTTCCGACAGGGATGGGCACCAACGAAATATAAATCACACAGCGTTTTACAGGATAGATCCACGTGGTATTAATCGATCCCCAAATTGCCACTTTTACACAGTTAATATAGGAAATATATGACAAAAACAATAACTTGTCACTGTTCTCCATTCTTAAAAAAATAAATAAATAGAAATAAAAGTTGCTAGCTGAGGTAGGCAATGCGTGCGTATTTTCGCAGCAGAGAAGGCTTTCTGTGCATCTGTCAGGTGCCGACTGTGGTCAGTTCCCATCGAGGAGCAGAGGCAGCAATTATCAGCAGATTGTGTGTGATTCCCCTGCATGGACCTGGAGAGTCATGCTATATAATGTCACTGGCCATCCCTCCAGGGGCTGCTTCAGTGTCTGCTCATTGTAGCGACAAGTGCATTTCAAGCAGATAAGTATGCACAATACAAACGCGTTTTGTGAAACCTGATGGATACTATTTTCTATTTAATAGGTTTGGGGCAAAGCGACACAAAAGACAGAGTGTATCCCTTTTTAAGGTGCATTATTCACATAGATCTATTATGGGTACGTGCGCTATTCCTCTCTCCTAGCCTGCAAGCGCCAGCTGCCTGCACCAAAATACAAGTCTCACCCCATTATCCGGGGGCTCCGCAGAGAGGGGAGCCCTGCTTAATTAAAACCATTGATGTCTCATTGAAACAAAGGAGATTCAAGTTCAAGTGCGGCTCTTGTGGTGGAGGATGGTTTTCTTAGCACTCGGAATAACCCCTGCCTATTGCTTCTCTGCTGTGTTGGCATTATATGGGTGAATGGGGAAAGACAGAGCGATCTCTGGCAGAGCAAACACCAGCGCTGTGCAGAGGGGGAGGAGAGGGAGGGGGTAGTCTAAATTCATTTTTAGGATGCAGCTAGAAGCTGAACAGTTGTTCTCTATCCACTAGCAGCAGACAATGTGTAGAATGCGACACTACATCAACACCGGGCACATGAAGAGAAATCCAGTGTGCCAGCCAGATCCTACTATATATGGCATCATCACCAGTATGCCTCCCTACCTCCTACCACCTTGTCCATCCAGTTATGCAGACATTGCATAACATCAGCAATGTATTTGCCTGCACAAAACTTTGCAAGAACAGAAAGCAAAGCAAGGTAACTATCCCTATATTTATGAAATCTGACATATACAAAATGTTCATTATGTACATTCCACTGAATGTGCTGAATGGCCCTTTTCCATTACCCTGTGTTTTGCGATTTTATCCCCAATTTATCGCAAAATGCAGGGTACAGTAAAACTAACGGCAGTGGCAATTTCCATTCGTGCGATTTTAACCTGAGCGCAATCGTCATCCTGCCGCGTTTGAGCTGTACTATACTGAGTATAGTAGCTCATTCACAAGTTCACTAGTGGAAATTAGTTTAAAATGTGATTGAATTGCAGCACAATTGCCCCTAGGCCTGGTTCACACCGCAATCGCTTAGTGAATTTGCTAAGTGATTTTGGACAGCGATTTTCAGAGCGATTTTTGAATGGGTGAGCGTTTTTTAACATTCATTTATCCTGAATCACTCTAAGAAATGCTACATGCAGTTCATTGGTAATTTTGAAAAAAGTCAACGCTGCTGTGGGCGCACCCTCATAGGGTTACAGTAGCCAAGTGCTTTTCAAAGCTTTGAAAAGTGCTCAGAAGCGCTCTTTGTGTGAACTAGCCCTTAACTGGTTCGCGTTCTATGGTTTTTACCCCTTAGGATAGGTTCACAATGGTCAGTTGCATTGCACAATAATTCTGCATGTCAGCTCATTACCCATACATTTCTATGGGGTTGTTCACAGTGAGGCCTGGAACCCACTAGAAAGCGCAAAATGCTATCACAATCACTGGCGATTTGTAATAGTGTTTTGCAAATGATTTTGGGAGTAATTTTCCTGCTCCTATACAATTCGTTGGAATGGAAACGCTCCCAAAAAGCTGCATGTCCTGCAATTGCGATTTCCTTAATCACAATTGCTCCAGTGGAATAAGTCCTACCCATTTACATTGGCAGCGTATTTAGAGAATTTGCTAGCGATTGAAAGCGCTCTGTAAACGCTAAAAAAAAATGCTCTAGTGGATTCCAGGCTTCAAGCTTTGTAACTGATCGCGTTTTTCTAACTGGCTGCATACAGGTTTTGCAATGAAGTCTATGTCCAGTCTCCACTGCATGTCACTCATAACGCATTATAATGCGTGCATTATGCAACTGACCACTGTGAACCTAGCCTAGGTTCCTGAAATTTGACACGTTAGCACTTTTTTAAATTAAATGTGTCATCTAAGTGATATATATATCTAATATCTTATATATATATTTTTTCAGTACAATCTAGGCTTTCTTTGGGTAATATTTTTCTTGCAAAACTATTTTATTTTATAGTCCTTCTATGCAGAAAAATTAGGCCTAAATGCAGAAAATACCATTTTTTTTCATTTTTCGCTCTTCCTAATTTTCACATTACACATCCTACAGTTATAAAACTTAAAAATGAATACTTTGGCCCTTCCTGGTTAAAACGACACCCCATATACCATATTTTATTACTAGCTGAGCATGTGGTGGACCGTTATCCCCAGCCTGCGTGTCTGTGGCAATCGGATGCGTTTGCTAGGGAGACAGTTGGGGGGCCATAGTGCTGTACAGATGCATTGCTAAAGCAAAACTTCTGTAGAGCATTGGGCCCCAAACTTTCACCCTAGCGATCGCATCCGATCACTACAGGCGGCAATCATGAAAAGTTTATAAACAAGTATAGGTATTGCAAGGGTTAATAATGGGTTAATAGATTAGGCTGGGGTTAAAAATTACCTGGGGATTTAAAAAAACAAAAACAAAAAACTATTTTCTTGGGACCATGTCCCTTTATTTTTACTTTATTTTAACTTTATTGAATGATTATTGCTATTAGTTAGCAACAATCATTCACGGGACCATGCACGTTCGCAGACAGTTTTTAATGCAGTACACAGATTCTATGTCCTAAAACATAGAATCTATGTTTGGGAACTACAAGCAGTTAGTATGATTTACAGATTCTATGTGATCTGGCAATCACAGGGACATTGTCAAGATATTGGAAACGTTGGTGCATTTTTTCTTATAATGTGACATAACTTTTCCCCAAATACAAATGTAGTCCATGCTGCATTTTTCTGTGTTTGCGTTAAAGTCAATGGGAGTGCAAAAAATCCACATATGAAATGTGGTGCTGTGCAATTTTTGCTCATGAATTGGCAGAAAAAAAGCACATGCTATCCCACAGTGGAAACTGGATTCCCACTTGTCTGTTTTTGGGCTGGTGCACACCGAGCGGCTTCTTCAGCATTTCTGCAGCCGCTTGCGGCTGCGGATATGCTTGGTCAATGTATCTCAATGGGGTGGATCACACCAGAGCGGGAGGCGTTTTGCAGAAACGCATACTCCCGTGGTGAGGCATTTTTTGGATTGTGGATGCGTTCTGCCTCAATGTAAAGTATAGGAAAAATGCAAACCGCTCTGAAAAACGGCAGTTCAGAGCGGTTTTGCAGGCGTTTTTGTTACAGAAGCTGTTCAGTAACAGCTTTACTGTAACAATATCTGAAATCTACTACACCAAAAACGCTTCCCAAAACCGCAAAATGCTAGCTGAAACGCTACAGAAAAATAACAAAAAGCGTTTCAAAATCTGCTAGCATTTTGCGGATCTGCTAGCAGGTTTTGATGTGCACCAGGCCTTTATGTGCATTTTCTGCATAGAAAAACTGAGAACCAATGTTAATCAATAGGCTAGTTCATACCAGAATGTGTTATTCACTTGCAGAAAAACAAATAACAGCAATGCACTACTGTCAGAAAACTCATGCAGAAAAACACATGCAGAAAACTGATAGATAAGTGTAGATCTAAGCACAAAAATCACACAGAACCGCAGGGTAAACGTGGACTAGTGTGGACGAGGCCTTACATTTTGGGACAATCGTAATCACACTGCAGTGAATTTTGGAAACGTACAGCTAGCTAAAACTCAGTCAGGTTCCAGTTATCCAGTAATCCATCTGATATGTAATGTCCGCGCACAAGGCTTTGGTGAAAGCAGGCTCACCACCCATGCATTAGTGGGCTAAAAGCGGATATGGGATAATGAAGTGAAATGGTGTTCTCTTCATGAGAAACTAAAATATGTCATCCTTGGGGTTTGAATTACTTATCATTTCTCTAAATAAATTATCCAAATGTCTTCAACCCACTGAGAAAACAACAAACCATCCAGTAATCTGAACAAAGCTGAAGGCTCTCTACTCAAGGAATGCTGAGCAGATGATCGAGCTATCAGTCTTCCTGCTAAGCACAATTTTTGCTGATTGCCTCTACTATGCATATAATATTTTTTCAAATAAACCATGTCCCACCTGAAATAAACCATGTACCATATATAATGTGGTCAGCCTGTCTCCTAAAGTTTGCATCCCAGGAATAAAAAATGTGGAACGTTTTGCACCGCAGAAAAAAAAAATGGAGGCATGGACAAAATATATTTTGGGTGGGCCAAATAACAGATATTTAAAAAATATTGCAGTACAACAAAAACAATTCCATATTCAGGAAAATTCTAGTGATATCCAAATAAGAACAACGCAGAAATCAGTGATATGCTGATATTACCAAATGGCAGGCAAATTTGAGTGATAGTCACATAATACCTGACACACAATATATGATGCTGACCCTGGCTGGGATTGAACCCAGGTCTCTCAGTGGCAGTGCTCTTAACCACTATGCTATAGCTGACACATAACGCCACATGTGTCAGCGTCACATAATACCAACAGGCACATATCAAATGACAGTCACCTTTAACCACATAACGACCAGCTAGGTCAAAGTGGTGTTTCCATGGAAACGTTCCATGTCAGTTCACGGAGGGTGTCTCCGTGAACAGCCTGCGAGCCTCCGATCGCGGCTCGCAGGCTAAATGTAAACACGCGGGGAAGAAATGCCCACAGCCAGCGCAAGAGGGAGGGAGGGAGGAAAATCACTGCGGAGGGGGGCTTTGAGGAGCCCTCCCCCCCTGCTCGGCCACACAGAGCGGCGGCGATCAGACCCCCCCAGCAGGACATCCCCCTACTGGGGAAAAAAGGGGGGGGGGAAGTCTGATCGCCCTGCCTAAGTCACGATCTGTGCTGCGGGCTGGAGAGCCCACGCAGCACAAATCAAACAAAAATCCCCTGGTCCTTAAGTGGTTAAACAATAAGTGCCCACCAAAACATAATTAGACAGAGTGCCCCAAACTGAAACATAATTAGAGTGCGCCCCTCCCCCCCCCCCCCATAAAAAAAATAAAAATTGCAGAGTGCCCCCAAAATAATATGTAGAGTGACACAGTTAGGCCCTCTATGCTGTGCTGCCTGCCCCTCATAATCTACTTGGGCCCTCTATGCTGTGCTGCCGGCCCCTCATACTCTACCTGGGCCCTCTGTGCTGTGCTGCCTGCCCCTCTGTGCTGTGCTGCCTGCCCCTCATAATCTACCTGGGCCTAACACTGAGCTGTGCTGCCTGCCCCATCGACCCTGGCCTTATACTGTGCAGTGCTACCTGCTCCAACCATCTACTTGGTTCACACGCTGTGCTGGACTGACCGCTCCAAAACACCTATTCTGTGCCGTGCTGCCCGCCCCATACCATCTACGGGGCCCGCTCCATACCACCTACGGGTGCCTTGTACTGCGTGCTGGCTCCATTACACACCACCTACCTGGTCCACACACTGTGCTGTGCTGCCCGTCCACACCATCTTGTGTGCAACATACTGCCGTCCACACCATCTTGTGTGCAACATACTGTGCTGCCTGCTCCACACCATCCTTTTGTGCCTCCATACCATCCACCAGGGCCTCACACTGTGCATGTGCTGCCTGCCCAATACTATCTACCTGTGCCCTACTAACTGCGCTGTGCTGTCTGCTCCACATCACCTACCGGAATCATACACTGTGCTGCGTCTTCCCGGTGCCAAGCAGGTCACAGTCTGACTCTGCACCGTTCCTTGAGACCCACTACCCGTCCCAGGGGTGCTCGCTGCCCATCGAGACCCTCCACCAGCCTTTCGACTCCGCTGCCCTGCTCCACGCAACCAGCCCTGGCCTCCCTCTGCCCTGAATTCAAACACCCCTCCCATCTGTGCCATGGGCTCAGAACGGTCACTAAATACTGCCACCCTATCCAGAGAGGCCCTCCTTAAATGGGAACCCCCGGACAGCCCCAAGCCCCCATGGGGCTCCCCCCTGTGGGATGCTGTCACCGCCCATATCAAATACCTCGTCTCCAAGCGAGCACCGAACAAACGTCGCCACAGAGGTAGGTGGGCAGGGGCCATGGTCCGACTCAAAAGGAAAGGTCTACGCTCTCCCATCCCTGCCATCCTACTTGCAAATGTCTGCTCACTTCCAAACAAACTGGACGAGCTGCTCCTCCTACTGGGTAGCAAACCCCAGATCAGTAAGAACACCCCTGTTCTCTGTTTTACGGAGACCTGGCTGAGTGACAGCATCCCGGACAACTCTCTACTTGTACCAGGCTACAATCTCCTAAGAGCAGACCGTGACGTGGCCCTCTCGGGGAAAACGAGAGGTGGGGGCATCTGCTTTTATATCAACACCTCCTGGTGCTCCAACATCACCACCCTCAACAAGACCTGTACCCCAGACGTTGAGTTTCTGGCCATAAACTGCAGGCCTCAATACTCCCCCAGGGAGTTCTCTTCCCTTGTCCTCGTTGGGGTCTATATACCTCCCAATGCATGCTCCAAGACTGCACTGCAAGCCCTCAGTGACTATATCTCGCGGTGGGAAACATCCTTCCCTGAGGCTCTAATCATCATCCTGGGCGACTTCAACAAGGCGAACCTAAGACATGAGCTGCCCCGCTACAAGCAGCACATAACCTGCCCTAACAGAAACTGTAACACCCTGGACCACTGCTACACGGTCCAGAAGAAGGCATACAAGGCCACCCTAGGAGCCCCTCTGGGAAACTCCGACCACAACACAATCCACCTGATCCCTACTTACAGACGGCTCCTGGAGACCTCAAAGCCCACTGTCAAAACCATCAAAAAATGGACAGCAGAAGCAAAACTGGAACTCCAAGCCTGTTTTGACACCACAGACTGGTCGACGCTGGAGGCACCCTCCCTTGATGAATGGGCCGAGAACGTTACCTCCTACATTAGTTTCTGTGAGGAAGCATGTATCCCATCCAAGACCTTCAGGATTTTCCCCAACAACAAGCCTTGGTTTAACGACAAGCTCCGCCGACTTCGGAAATGCAAAGAGGAAGCGCACAGGTCCGGCTCCCCTGAGAAATATAGAGAGGCCAGGTACGCACTGAAAAGAGAACTGCGATCAGCAAAAAGGGCCTACTCCGACAAGCTCGGGCTCTGCCTCCAATCAAACAACACACGGGAGGTATGGAAGGGTCTGAGAGCAGCCACAAACTTTAAACCTGCACCTCAGCCTGCGACCCCAAGCCTTCGGCTGGCGGAGGAGCTCAATGAGTTCTACTGCAGGTTCGAGCAACTACCTAACCAGCAGGGGGACCATACAGCCACGGCCAAGGTGAACCCCCCCTCGGATGAACTCGGCACCCTGGCTCCTGTTACTGTCCATGAATTAGAGGTACTCCGGCACCTCCGTAAGCTGAATCCCAGGAAGTCTTCTGGCCCGGATGGAGTGTCATCTATCTGCCTGAGAACCTGTGCTGATCAGTTAGCTCCTGTGCTCACCACCTTATTCGAGCGGTCACTATCGGACGGTACAGTCCCCTCCTGTTTCAAGCGGTCCGCAATTGTACCAGTCCCCAAAAAACCCGGCAGCACTGAGCACAACAACTTCCGACCAGTGGCCCTAACCTCCAACATTATGAAGCTCCTTGAGCGGCTGGTCCTTGCCCACCTGAAGAGACACACGGACGCTCACCTCGACCAGCTCCAATTTGCTTATAGGGCAAACAGATCCGTGGAGGACGCCATCAATGCCAGCCTGGCATACATCATGGAGCACCTTGACAACCCTGTCTCCTATGCTAGGATCTTGTTTCTGGATTTTAGCTCGGCGTTCAACACGATCTGCCCAGACATCCTGCTCACCAATCTGGCGCAGCTCGGAGTAGATCCCACGCTCCGAGCATGGATCAAGGACTTCCTGACCAACAGAACGCAACAAGTGAAGCTCGGCAGCTGCTACTCCAGCGTCAGAACCACTAATACTGGGGCTCCACAAGGCTGTGTATTGTCACCACTACTGTTCTCCCTCTATACCAACAATTGCATATCATCCGCTGACTCTGTGAAAGTCATCAAATTTGCAGACGACACCACCATCATTGGCCTAATTAGCAGCAACGGCGAGCATGAGTACCGCAGCGAAGTTGAGCGAATCTGCAACTGGTGCAGAGCAAATAACCTAGTTCTCAATGCCGCAAAGACTGTTGAACTAGTCGTAGACTTCAGGACGAACCCTCCCCCCCCCTCCTACCTATCCTCATTGGGGGTACCGAAGTTTCTAGGGTGACATCGGTGCGGTTCCTCGGCACGACTCTCACTAACAACCTGAAGTGGGGGCAGAACACCTCCATAATACAGAAGAAATCACAGCAGAGATTGTTCTTCCTGCGCCAGCTGAAGAGATTCGGCATGCCCAGGGAACTGCTGACCAGCTTCTATACTGCCACTATAGAATCCATCCTCTGCTCCTCAGTCATTGTCTGGTATGCGGGCGCAACGGCCAGCGACAAACACAAACTGCAGAGAGTCATAGCTGATGCAGAGAGAATCATCGGGTCCCCTCTTCCACCTCTTGACCTCCTCCACTCCGCTAGGATGAGGAAGAGAGCCACTGTGATCTCCCGTGACCCCTCCCACCCAGGCAGTCGCCACTTCAAGCTGCTCCCACTGGGCCGCCGCTACAGGTCCATACCATGCAAAACCACCAGACGGATGAACACCTTCTTCCCCTAAGCGGTTCGGCTGCTCAACTCCAACCTTCCCCCACCGGGCCCGCCTACCGGCATGCCCTAGCGGGGTCTCTCCATCAGCTCACGCCCCTGCACGCCCTTGTTCTCACTGCCCAGAGACTGTACTGGGGCCACCATCACCATCATCTTTATTATTATTAGTACTATTATTAGTATTATTGTTGGACTGCTCCTGCACGCAGGGCAGCCATCAGGGGGGACAACTAACACTGCAGTGAGGGGCCCAGGGCTTCTGGGGGCCCTGGGCCCCCCAAAGCACTGGAAGGGCCGCATGTGCTGGCTGCGGGCCTGTGGCTCACTAACCAGCACACCACACTCCAGCACTGAGAAAAGAGTGACATCAGGTCTTAAACGTGGGGAGCAGATGAGTGAGCCCGCTACATCGGACTTTCTATACTGGGGCTGCAGCACCACCGATATCTGGCTACAGGCTACCTATACTGGCCCACCACCTATACCTAGCTACCTAAACTGGGACACCACCTATACCTGGCTACCTATACTGAGGCACCACCTATACTTGGCTACTTATACTGGGGTGCTTGTAGCTTGCTACCTATACTGGGGACACCTGTACCTAGCTAGGGCAGGGGGATGAGCTGAGACAGAAGGGGACAAGAGGTAACACAGGGGGATAAAAGAGGCACAGGGGGAACAGAGGTGGACAAAAGAGGCACAGGAAGAAAAGAGATGAGATGGGAACATGAGGTGAAACAGAAGGACACAAAAGAGGCACAAACTGAGGTGAGACAGAGGGGGAATAAAGAGGCACAGGAAGAAAAGAGGGGGACAAAAGAGAACGAATAAAAGATAAGAACGGACCTACAAGTCCCTATCTCATTTGTTAACCGGGGACTACCTGTATTTTGCTAGTATTTGGCTCCACCCACAACATGCCATGGTCCCGCCCACCGTTTGCTGCATCATGCTGTGCATGCCACTTTCTTCAGTGTTTGAGCCATGCAGATTTTTCGCCACAGCGCACTTTGTGCACGGACACAGGGATGGGGTGGCTAGTGGGCGGGCACAGCAACCAGTGGGTGGGCCCAGGCCTGATGATGTGTGAGGGGCCCCAAAATTTCTGATGGCAGCCCTGCCTGCACGGCAGGAACGAACCCTTACCGACGACCCAGTTTGTCATGTATATCATTACTGCAGTTGTAAATTGTCTGTGTTTGTGCTTCTTGTCCTCCTCCTGTACTATGTCTATGCCATGTGTACCACAAAAAATTCCGAATATAGCGTGTGCTGTATTTGGCGAAATAAATCTGATTCTGATTCTGAAAATTATTCACAAATGTTATTAAGAGTTCCCCCAATTAAGAAGGGTGGGCACAAATATTAAGCAGCATTGCCCTTTAAGGCAATGTGACCCCTAAATGGTAAGGAGAGTTCCCACTTTAGGCAGGATACCCAGCAGAATTTGCCCAATAAATCAGAGTAACAACCAAATGTTCCCATTAGAGTTTTCTCCAAATATTATGCAGCATTCTTCCCAATAAAGCAGAATGACCCACAAAAAGGTAGGTTGAGTTTGTTAAGGCAGAGTGACCCCTTATTATCGGGCAGGGTGCTCCAACAAACAACACACACAGTCCTCTCCAAATATACAGATTTCCGCACAACAAAGCAGTGTGAACCCCAGAAATTTGACTTCCAACTATTCGGTAGGGCGCTGAGTAAGAAGCAGAGTGGCTGCCAAATAGGCAAGATTCCCTCCAAATTTTAGGTAGTGACAAAAGTATTGATGTCCAGTGGTGCCTGCAAGAGGATCCACACCCAACAGTGGGAACAGGTCTCGTCCCTCACTGCAAATAAAAAATGATCCTTCCACATGCCTCGCCAGATTAACCCATTCTCGTTCCGTCGTTTTCACTTGAGCAATGTTCACCTCCCATTCATTAGCCTATAACTTTATCACTACCTATGACAATGAACTGATCTATATCTTGTTTTTTCCGCCACCAATTAGGCTTTCTTTGGGGGGTGCATTTTGCTAAGAGCCACTTTACTGTAAATGCATTTTAACAGGGAGAATAAGAAAAAAAACAGAAAAAAATCATTATTTCTCAGTTTTCAGCCATTGTAGTTTTAAAATAATACATGCCTCCATAATTAAAACTCACGTATTGTATTTGCCCATATGTCCTGGTTATTACACCGTTAAAATTATGTCCCTATCACAATGTATGGCGACAATATTTTGTGCATTTTTTCCGTTTTGCATCTATCACTATTTACAAGTTTAAAATAAAAAATTTTTTAGAAATATTTCATCTTTACATTGATATTTAAAAAGTTTAGACCCTTAGGTAAATATTTACATGTTTTATTTTTATTGTAATGTTTTGTTTTGTTTTTATATTAAACATTTTATTTGGGTAGTTTTGGGAGGGTGGGATGTAAACAATAGGTTTATAATGTAAATGTGTGTTGATTTTTATTTTTTTTACTTTTAGTTGTAGTATTACTTTTTGGCCACAAGATGGCAGCCATGAGTTTGTTTACATGACGACACTCTAAGCGTAACACACGCTTAGAGCGACGTATGGGGTACGTTACAGCCAGAAAAAGCGAAGCTTCCGAGAGAAGCTGTCGCTTTTTCAGCGGGGGAGAGGAATCAGTGATCGGGCACCATAGCCCGATTCACTGATTACCTGGCTAACGAACCTCGGGCCGGGAGTGCGCGTGCACGCGCGTGATCGCCCGCGGGAGCGCGCATGGTTCCTGGACGTAGTTTCTACGTCCAGGAACTAAAATAGGTTAACTGAACACCAGGGTAATGCATTGCGGTGCATATAAATTTGCTAGGCAACATCAATCCTCTTGTGTGCTTTGCTGGCCTAACTGGAGACAAAGTGATGTGAACTGGAGGATATTAAAGAGGAACTGCATACAGTGGACATGTTTTTTACAAAACAAGGGAAAAGAGAGTTTGTTATGAGGAAAAGAAGATGAGATAAGCAAAAGAGAGAAAAAAATCCTTTTTCCCGGTCAGTGTGGTGTAGAAAAAGTGCCTCATGCATAGTGATGGTCATGTTCAGGATAACTCATGGAGAAGCATGTATTTTGTTTGATCAGCTAATAGATTTGCAAAGCTCTGATTTGCTGTGATCACATCCTGCTTTAGCACATGATCATAACTTGCAAATCAGAGACTTGCATATCTATCACCTGATCACGATTTTCCATGAGTTCTCCTAGACATGACCATCACTACTCATGCAGCATGGGAGGAATCATGTTTACTACTGGCTCGCAGGGCTAGAGGTTTTTTTATTCCCTTGGTTGAAGGCATGCCCGTTTTTTTCTTCTATAGATACACAAGTTTATCCAGATTGCTTAGGGTCCTGTTTCACACTAGGCTGCTAACCCAGAGCTGTGTCTGATCCTGTGCTGCTGCTGCCATGTCTCTGCTCTTCACTAGGCTGCTAACCCAGAGCTGTGTCTGATCCTGTGCTGCTGCTTCTGCCATTTCTCTGCTCTCCACTAGGCTGCTAACCCAGAGCTGTGTCTGATCCTGTGCTGCTGCTGCTGCCATGTCTCTGCTCTCCACTAGGCTGCTAACCCAGAGCTGTGTCTGATCCTGTGCTGCTGCTGCCATTTCTCTGCTCTCCACTAGGCTGCTAACCCAGAGCTGTGTCTGATCCTGTGCTGCTGCCATGTCTCTGCTCTCCACTAGGCTGCTAACCCAGAGCTGTGTCTGATCCTGTGCTGCTGCTGCTATTTCTCTGCTCTCCACTAGGCTCCTCTGCCAGTGCTGCATCTGATCCCGTGTCTGATCACATATTCTGCAGTATTATATTATGCTATTGCAACCCCATGAAATAAAAATAGTCTGATAATTGCTTGTTTCTTGGGGTAACATTTTGGGGAAATTATCATTGTACAGACACTGTTCAATCTAAAGGGGAGGAGGAATGATATTGCAGTGTATAAACACTCGGGCTCTAGTGGTGTATAAGCATAATTGTCTCCTTTGCCAGCGTGGCAGGTTGCTAAATGATGTTGTAGGGCAGTTGTACACATACAATAATACAATATACAATAACATTTCTATAGCGCTTTTCTCCAATAGGACTCAAGACATGCAAGATTCTTGACAGATTCCTCACAGAATAATAATTTCAGACATGTTTCCTCTAGTATGTATGCACTCAAACCGTGCATAAAAGGTTCACCCACTACACTAAACACAGCGTGGCAGCAGTCCAGGCAGCCTTCTCGTTACCCTACTAATAAACAGTTCTCTGTCAGACATCATTGTTTCATCCTCAAGTTATTTTGGGCGATTATCTGAGCCTTTGTGCACTGTTTGAGTGCCAATAAACTATGACTCCCAGAGATTTATGTGAAATCAAGGAATGAGTTTTGTTCTCCTGAAGAAGTGAATAATTATTCATGAAATGTGTAGTTTTAATAATCTTTATCACTGTATGCTTTGTTTATGCATACCCCTTGGAACTGTGAGAACTCCTTTGGAGTTACCTTCCCAAGTGGGTAGTCCTCTTTTTGCAACATTGCGCATTATAAGCTATTATGCATGTGTATTCACCATGTGCATATGCCGTTCTCTCTTTAGGGTTGCATTTTAGTGAGCATTCATTCTAGTGTGCACTGTTTTATTGTAATATGTAATAAAGTGTTTTTAAATTTTAACATTAAATGTTCTATGGTCTTTTTAAGATTATGATCTATCTGTACTAAACCTCCTCTGGGCCCATTCACACTAGAAATCACACTTCCTTGTACAGCAATTTGCAATTCTCAATCAGTGAATGATGATCAAGATCGGTCCAAAATGCTACATGCAGCGCATTTGCGATTTCCAGAAATTGCAAGCGCTGCAGTGTGAATGATCCCATAGACTTGCATTGCCATAGCATTTTCAAAAATGCCATCGCTTTGCAGCGCTGCTGAACTCACACTGAAAATCTTAATATATATGGTTGTTGGGGCATACTTCATATTGAGTTACACACAATTTATTTGATTTCAGACCCTCTTTGATTTCCATCTCTTTGGTTGTCATCATTACATGGTTCTATTCTCATTCCCACACACAAGATTTTTCTCAAGTTTCTTCCCTTTTCTGGAAATCCCTTCAAAAACCTGCTTGGCACACATAACCATCCTTCAGCACAACCTAAGAACAGGCCTCATCAGGAAAAGCATATTATCTTACCTAGGACACTGTAATCAGTCATCATGTACACTGCTTCCCTTTGCCTATTGTTTTTATCACCTAACCTCTAAGATTGCTATCCTGAAAGGGCAGGGCTCTCTCTTCTAGAGTGCTGCACTACCATTGTGTAATGTGTATACCTATTTTCCTCCTCTATGTAGAATTGAATAGATTGCTGAGCTATTCAGTTGTGTATTATATGTATCCCCTTACTGTTAATGCAATTAAATATACTATGTATTTTCTACAGTACATTGTCATGGAAGTTTTCATGGTACAGAATACAATGTTTTTTTCTCCACCTGAACAGCTGTCATCAGGAAAGGGTCTATGCTAGGTACACACCATACGATTTTCTGTTAGATGTACCCACCAGCATGTTGGAAAAAAAAATTATCTGGCAGGTAAATCAAACAGAAAATTGTAAGGTGTGTCATCAATTCATCAAAGGCTGCTAGGTACACACCATACAATTTTCTGTTAGATTTACCTGCCAGATAGATTTTTTGCAAGGTGTTGAAAAAAAAAAATCTATCTGGCACGTAAATCTAACAGAAATACCAACAGAAAATTGTATGGTGTGTACCTAGCTAAGCTGCCAACAGATTAATGTTATGCTCTCCTAAGGTGGCTATTAATGGCCACCTGAGCTGCAAATTAGGGCTATAAATAGCGGACGCCCAAATTTACCCTCATAACCATTAAGCATGGGAAAATGTGTGTGTGGGGGGGGGGGGTCTGGGGTGTACCAGTGGAGTATTACGCATTAGTAGAGATGGGCCGAACCTCCGATTTTCGGTTCGCGAATTTCCGCGGATGGTTCGGTTCGCGGAAAAGTTCGTGAACCACAATAGACTTCAATGGGGAGGCGAACTTGTAAAACTAGAAACACTTATGCTGGCCAGAAAAGTGATGGAAAACAGGTTTCAAGGGGTCTAACACCTGGACCCCCAGGTGGCGGAGTGACAGACTAACCAGCAAGCTCATGGTGACCCAGAACTCATTGGAGTGTGTAAGGGACTACAATGGTCCTAAAAGCCCCCAGGTGGCGGAGTGGGATACATGCCAAAAATCCAGGGGAAAAATCTGGTTTTGATGCAAAGCAGCGTTTTAAGGGCAGAAATCACATTGAATGCTAAATTGCAGGCCTAAAGTGCTTTCAAACATCTTGCATCTTTATACATCAATCAGGGAGTGTAATTAGAGTACTGCTTCACACTGACACACCAAACTCACTGTGTAATACACCGCAAACAGCTGTCTGTGTTGTGACAGCCGTGGTGGACTACTGCGCAGTGCGCGCCATGGCGAGAATGCTCTTCCTCACTCAGTGATGTCTGGTTAGGTAATGTCTGTCTGTCTTTTCAACTTTCAATGGTTCTTTCTCTACCATTGTTAAAGCTTACATCTATTTTTTTACATTACATTTTCTACTTGCTGTTCAGTACCTGCAACGAGAATTTATTATGAAGGGCAAGTCTGCCATTGTGACCAAGGGTAATGGCGGGGCGAACCCTTCTTGGTGTGATTCCGGTCTGGAGTTGTAGCCTAACAAATGGCTACCACCACACATCCAGGCAAGGAGGGCAGTAGGCATGCCCACCCCGAGGTAGTGACCAAAAATAACAATACGGGACTCGAGAGGACCTGCTGTTTTTGAAATGAATTCACTTTAAATCCTTTAACGAGAATCTGTTAAGGCAGACAAAGATGACACCACTTGCCTTTCACGAGAATCAGTTATGGAAGGCAAGTCTGCCATCCATTCAAGTGCAAGCTATGCACTGACTGCCAGGTATAATACAATGTGCAGTCACAGATGCAGTGACTTCAAACAGCCGTTGGTGTAGTGACGGCCGTGCTGGGCTGGTGTGCACCATGACGAGAGTGCAGGTGATGGTGGCTTTACAGCCCATACGGTCGCCCGGCTGATGTAGCTGAATGACAGAACAGTGACTGTCCAGCTGATGCAGTGAGGTGAGTTCACTCAACACAAAGGTAGTTATATGCAGTGAGGTGGGTTCACTGAACATAAAAGGTAGTTAGATGCAGTCAGGTGAGTTCACTGAACACAAAGGTAGTTAGATGCAGTGAGGTGAGTTCACTCAACACAAAGGTAGGTAGGTATATGCAGTGATGAGGTTAACTAAACACAACAGGTACTAGTAGGTATATGCAGTACTGGGTAGTACAATGTGCAGCTCCCTGTCACACACACAGGTAGTCACTGAATGTGCTGCGGCTGGGCTGCTGGCGGTGGCACACACACAGTATGAATTAGCAATGCTGTCTATGCAAGACAAGTGCCAGTTTGACACACAGGAAAAACAAAAAAAAATGATCACAACAACAGGATTAGCTCTGAAAAGAGCTGTTGAATGAGGGGTGCTATTAAAGCAATAAGATTCAGCCAGGAGCAAGCTAACAAGCCAAGAGCCGGACTAATCTGTCCCTAGGAGAAAAAGTCTGCAGCAGCTCGTCCTAGTCTGTCTATGTGCAGGAGTGAGTGTAATGGCCGCCGGAGCCTGCCTTATATAAGGGGGGGTGGGGCTCCAGGGCTGAGTGTAGCCGGATTGGCTACAATGTGCCTGCTGACTGTGATGTAGGCATTTTGGGGCGAATCGAACGTCTGGGAAAGTTCGCCTTCGCCGGCGAACCACCCGAAGTTCGCCTGGAACCGTTCGGGCCATCTCTACGCATTAGGCACCACCTGGGGGTATCGTTGGTACTAGGCATAAAGAAGGAGGGTTCTGTGTGAGAATTGGGGTAGGTTAGGACACAGTAAAATATTGGACCGATGATCTGGTACTGTTATTTCACACCCATGGTGGATAATAAAATATTGGTATAATTACCAATATTCTATTGCCATTATTTCCTGCCCATTTCTACATGTGGCACTTTACAGTGGCATAGCTAAGGAGCTATGAGCCCTGGTGCAAGTTTTAGGCCCAGTGCACACCAAAATCGCTAGCAGATCCTCAAAACACTAGAGGTTTTTGGAGCAGATTTCAGAGCGATTCTAGGCATGTTTAGAGGCGTTTTCTAAACATGTCTAGTGTTTTTGGGAGCATTTTTGTGTAGCAGATTACAAATATTGTTACAGTAAAAGCTGTTACTGAACAGCTACTGTAACAAAAACGCCTGGAAAACCGCTCTGATCTAGCGCTTTCCAGAGCGGTTTAAGCTTTTGCTATACTTTACATTGAGGCAGAAACGCTTCTGCAAACCGCTGCAGGACCCACATTTGCGGTTTGCTAAAAACCTCAAACCGCTGTGGTGCACCAGCCCATTGAAATACATTAGCCAAGCATTTTCACAGGCGGAAGCGGTTTGGAAAACGCTACAAAAAGCGCTCGGTGTGCACCAGGCCTCAGATGGGGCCCCCCAAGCACTCTGTATATTACAATTTGTATGGCACACCAAAACCTGCCAAGGATAACCACAGTGTAATGAGTGCAAGTAGGGGATGGGAAACAGTTTGTTAATGATTACTACTATTTAACCACTTCCCGACCGCCTAACGCACAGGGGCGGCCGGGAAGTGGAGCCCTTAAGGACCGGCTCACCCACAGAGGCGGCGGTCCTTGTAAGGGCATGGGCGGAGCGATCGCGTCATCCGTGACGCGATCCTCCGCCGGCTCCTGACGCTGCTCACCCGCCGCAACATCCCGCCGGCTATACGGAAGCGCCGGCGGGATGTTAAACCGACGATCGCCGCATACAAAGTGTATAATACACTTTGTAATGTTTACAAAGTGTATTATACAGGCTGCCTCCTGCCCTGGTGGTCCCAGTGTCCGAGGGACCACCAGGGCAGGCTGCAGCCACCCTAGTCTGCACCAAGCACACTGATTTCCCCCCCCCCTGCCCCCTGATCGCCCACAGCACCCCTCAAACCCCCCCCCTGCCCACCCCCAGACCCATGTTTACACCCAATCACCCCCCTAATCACCCATCAATCACTCCCTGTCACTATCTGTCAACGCTATTTTTTTTTATCCCCCCCTGCCCCCACCTGATCACCCCCCCCACCCCTCAGATTCTCCCCAGACCCCCCCCATGTACTGTATGCATCTATCCCCCCTGATCACCTGTCAATCACCTGTCAATCACCCATCAATCACCCCCTGCCACTGCCACCCATCAATCAGCCCCTAACCTGCCCCTTGCGGGCAATCTGATCACCCACCCACACCAAAAGATCGCCCGCAGATCCGACATCAGATCACCACCCAAGCGCAGTGTTTACATCTATTCTCTCCTCTAAACACCCACTAATTACCCATCAATCACCCATCAATCCCCCCCTATCACCACCTGTCACTGTTACCCATCAGATCAGACCCTAATCTGCCCCTTGCGGGCACCCAATCACCCACCTACACGCTCAGATTGCCCTCAGACCCCCCCTTATCAATTCGCCAGGGCATTATTTACATCTGTCCTTCCCTGTAATAACCCACTGATCACCTGTCAATCACCCATCAATCACCCCCTGTCACTGCCACCCATCAATCACCCCCTGTCACTGCCACCCATCAATCAGCCCCTAACCTGCCCCTTGCGGGCAATCTGATCACCCACCCACACCAATAGATCGCCCGCAGATCCGACATCAGATCACCTCCCAAGTGCAGTGTTTACATCTGTTCTCTCCAACAAACACCCACTAATTACCCATCAATCACCCCGTGTCACTGCTACCCATCAGATTAGACCCCTATCTGCCCCTAGGGCACTCAATCACCCGCCCATACCCTCAGAATGCCCTCAGACCCCAGCCCTGATCACCTCGCCAGTGCATTGCTTGCATCTATTCCCCCCTCTAATCACACCTTGAGATACCCATCAATCACCTCCTGTCACCCCCTAGCACACCTACCCATCAGATCAAGCCCTAATTTGCCCCGTGTGGGCTCCTGATCACTCGGCCAAACCCTCAGATCCCCCTCAGACCCCCTTCCGATCACCTCCCCAGTGCATTGATTGCATCTATTTTCCCCTCATACCACCCCGAGACACCCATCAATCACCTCCTGTCACCTCCTAGCACTCCTATCCATCAGATCAGGCCCAATAGAACCTGTCATCTAAAAGGCCACCCTGCTTATGACCGGTTCCACAAAATTCGCCCCCTCATAGACCATCTGTCATCAAAATTTTCAGATGCTTATACCCCTGAACAGTCATTTTGAGACATTTGGTTTCCAAACTACTCACGGTTTTGGGCCCGTAAAATGCCAGGGCGGTATAGGAACCCCACAAGTGACCCCATTTTAGAAAAAAAGACACCCCAAGGTATTCTGTTAGGTGTATGACGAGTTCATAGAAGATTTTATTTTTTGTCAAAAGTTATCGGAAATTGATTTTTATTGTTTTTTTTCAAAAAGTGTCATTTTTCACTAACTTGTGACAAAAAATAAAATCTTCTATGAACTCACCATACTCCTAACGGAATACCTTGGGGTGTCTTCTTTCTAAAATGGGGTCACTTGTGGGGTTCCTATACTGCCCTGGAATTTTAGGGGCCCTAAACCGTGAGGAGTAGTCTACAAAACAAATGCCTCGAAATGACCTGTGAATAGGACGTTGGGCCCCTTAGCGCACCTAGGCTGCAAAAAAGTGTCACACATGTGGTATCGCCGTACTCAGGACAAGTAGTACAATGTGTTTTGGGGTGTATTTTTACACATACCCATGCTGGGTGGGAGAAATATCTCTGTAAATGGACAATTGTGTGTAAAAAAAATCAAAAGATTGTCATTTACAGAGATATTTCTCCCACCCAGCATGGGTATGTGTAAAAATACACCACAAAACACATTATACTACTTCTCCTGAGTACGGCGGTACCACATGTGTGGCACTTTTTTTACACCCTAAGTGCGCTAAGGGGCCCAAAGTCCAATGAGTACCTTTAGAATTTCACAGGTCATTTTGCGACATTGTTGGTTTCAAGACTACTCCTCACGGTTTAGGGCCCCTAAAATGCCAGGGCAGTATAGGAACCCCACAAATGACCCCATTCTAGAAAGAAGACACCCAAAGGTATTCCGTTAGGAGTATGGTGATTTCATAGAAAATTTTATTTTTTGTCACAAGTTAGCGGAAAATAACACTTTGTGAAAAAAAACCAATTAAAATCAATTTCCGCTAACTTGTGACAAAAATAAAATCTTCTATGAACTCACCATACTCCTAACGGAATACCTTGGGGTGTCTTCTTTCTAAAATGGGGTCATTAGTGGGGTTCCTATACTGCCCTGGCATTTTAGGGGCCCTAAACCGTGAGGAGTAGTCTTGAAACAAAAATGACCTGTGAAATCCTAAAGGTACTCATTGGACTTTGGGCCCCTTAGCGCAGTTAGGGTGCAAAAAAGTGCCACACATGTGGTATCGCCGTACTCGGGAGAAGTAGTACAATGTGTTTTGGGGTGTATTTTTACACATACCCATGCTGGGTGGGAGAAATATCTCTGTAAATGGACAATTGTGTGTAAAAAAAAATCAAAAGATTGTCATTTACAGAGATATTTCTCCCACCCAGCATGGGTATGTGTAAAAATACACCCCAAAACACATTATACTACTTCTCATGAGTACGGCGATACCACATGTATGGCACTTTTTTGCACCCTAACTGTGCTAAGGGGCCCAAAGTCCAATGAGTACCTTTAGGATTTCACAGGTCATTTTTGTTTCAAGACTACTCCTCACGGTGCCAGGGCAGTATAGGAACCCCACAAATGACCCCATTTTAGAAAGAAGACACCCCAAGGTATTCTGTTAGGACTATGGTGAGTTCATAGAAGATTTTATTTTTTGTCACAAGTTAGCGGAAAGTGACACTTTGTGAAAAAAAACAATACCAAATCAATTTCCGCTAACTTGTGACAAAAAATAAAATCTACTATGAACTCACCATACTCCTAACGGAATACCTTGGGGTGTCTTCTTTCTAAAATGGGGTCATTTGCAGGGTTCCTATACTGCCCTGGCATTTTAGGGGCCCTAAACCGCGAGGAGTAGTCTGGAAATCAAATTCCGCAAAATGACCTGTGAAATCCTAAAGGTACTCATTGGACTTTGGGCCAGGGATGCTCAAATTCGGCTTCGGGAGATATCCGGATTTTTGCTATCCGGATATCTCCCAGTAATGCTGTGCGGGCTGGGCGGGGGGTCAAGCTTACCTCTCTGACGTCTTCTTCGGTCGTCCCTCGGCGCCTCCCACGATGCGCTCCATGCGCGTCATGTGATTACAAACACTTCCTCCTTCAACCCGGAAGGAGGAAGTGTTTGTAATCAGGTGACTGCCGCTTGGAGCGCATCGTGGGAGGCGCCGAGGGACGACCGAAGAAGACGTCAGAGAGGTAAGCTTGACCCCCCCGCCCAGCCCGCACAGCATTACTGGGAGATATCCGGATAGCAAAAATCCGGATATCTCCCGAAGCCGAATTTGAGCATCCCTGCTTTGGGCCCCTTAGCACAGTTAGGGTGCAAAAAAGTGCCACACATGTGGTATCGCCGTACTCAGGAGAAGTAGTACAATGTGTTTTGGGGTGTATTTTTACACATACCCATGCTGGGTGGGAGAAATCTCTCCGTAAATGGACAATTGTGTGTAACAAAAATCAAAAGATTGTCATTTACAGAGATATTTCTCCCACCCAGCATGGGTATGTGTAAAAATACACCTCAAAACACATTGTACTACTTCTCCTGAGTACGGCAATACCACATGTGTGGCACTTTTTTGCAGCCTAACTGCGCTAAGGGGTCCAAAGTCCAATGAGCACCTTTAGGCTTTACAGGGGTGCTTACAATTAGGCACCCCCCAAAATGCCAGGACAGTAAACACACCCCACAAATGACCCTATTTTGGAAAGTAGACACTTCAAGGTATTTAGAGAGGGGCATGGTGAGTCCGTGGCAGATTTTATTTTTTTTTGTCGCAAGTTAGAAGAAATGGAAACTTTTTTTTTTTTTGTCACAAAGTGTCATTCCGCTTACTTGTGACAAAAAATAATATCTTCTATGAACTCACTATGCCTCTCAGTGAATACTTTGGGATGTCTTCTTTTCAAAATGGGGTCATTTGGGGGGTATTTATACTATCCTTGAATTCTAGCCCCTCATGAAACATGACAGGGGGTCATTAAAGTCATAGATGCTTGAAAATGGGAAAATTCACTTTTTGCACCATAGTTTGTAAACGCTATAACTTTTACCCAAACCAATAAAAATACACTGAATGGGTTTTTTTAATCAAAAACATGTTTGTCCACATTTTTCGCGTTGCATGTATACAGAAATTTTACTTTATTTGAAAAATGTCAGCACAGAAAGTAAAAAAAACATTTTTTTGCCAAAATTCATGTCTTTTTTGATGAATATAATAAAAAGTAAAAATCGCAGGAGCAATCAAATAGCACCAAAAGAAAGCTTTATTAGTGAGAAGAAAAGGAGCCAAAATTCATTTAGGTGGTAGGTTGTATGAGCGAGCAATAAACCGTGAAAGCTGCAGTGGTCTGAATGGAAAAAAAGTGGCCGGTCCTTAAGGGGGGTAAAGCCCACGGTCCTCAAGTGGTTAAAGCATCTATAGAAGTGATTATTAACAGCACAGGGCTAACAGAAAGCTAATATTGTGCCTGAGGGAGGGCCCCTCTGACCCAAGGGCCCCGATGCGGTCGCTACCTCTGCAGCCCTTATTGCTACGCCACTGCACTTTCATATATGCACCTTACCAATCCTGCATTAGATATTGCTCCCCATCACACCACAAATGTTATGTGCTCCTCTTTGTAGAGGCTCCACACGGCAAAGCCATCATGTTGAACATCTTCTGCATGCCATAATTCAAAACAGAATGCCTAAACAAACCCAGAACCACTAGGAACATATGGGAGAATAAAAGACTGATGGGCCCTCCTACTAAAAAGCAACGCTCAGTGTAATTTGTCATCTTAAAACAGAAAGTATTTCAGCTTTAAGTGAGCAACTGTGTGTTGCCATGATGCATCACTTCTGAATATGCAAATTATCTCTTTAGGCCTCTAAAACCAGGCTAGCATCCAGAACCGCTGGTGGTATAGCAAGCCTATAGCTTATACATTTTGCAGAGTCCCATCAACCCAACATACAGACAGCCTGTTTTGGACTATCGGTCCTCATCAGTGCAGGGCAGGGATTGATATGGCTCTATGGGATAAGGCTTGGACCAATACAAAATAGGGGAGATAGAATGAGCTTCGGCAAGTTGACAAATCAAAACATGCTTCTCCTCAGTAACAACAAGAATGCGATAGCTGTAGGTGTTTGATGTAAATCCTGTGCTTGCATATGTTCTTATAATTAAAAATAACCACACTGTACAGTCACAGTCAACTCATCACATCCCACTACTTCTTATATTCACATGTCCACTGATCTGAATTTCATTTATTGTTTAAAGTGAACCGGAAGTGAAAATAAACCTAAGAGTTAATTGTATGTGTAGTACCAATGGTTACATATAAATGAGTCTCATTTTTATTTTCAGTTTAATGGGTTCATTTTTACAGATAACAGCCTTTTAGCTTCTATTTACTTTTTCAGGGAACTGGACTGAATTCAACAAGCTCTTTTGCATAGGTGACAACTGGAGTTTTTTTTTTTAACTCTTTCGGTACTGGAAATCAGAAAAGGGCAAGAGACAATTTCTTAGTAGGGCTAGTACTATATGTAAATACAGGTTATCTCAACATGTCTGTGGGTATCATTTACCTACAAAGTTTGTGAGCATACAGTCTAGTGGGCAGTAATATCTACAATTGATAATACACCCTTTAAAGTGGACCTGAACTCTTGCACTGGACAGAAGGAAAATATAGGAATGCTCCCTGTATGTACTTAAAGAGTTTAGCCTGTCTAATTTCCCCTCATCTGTGATTAAGCACGAGTTTTAATTTGATACCTTAGATGTATCAGCTGACTGCCATGGCAGAAACCTAATTTGAATCCATGAAAGCAGGAAGTAGACAAACTGCAGATTTATTCCAGGATTCGGATCAGCTGTAATGCTGGAAATACACCATGAGATTTTTGGGCAGATAGATGGTTTGATAGATAATTTCCGACATGTCCGATCTGATTTTCCATCATTTTTCTGATCAATTTTTCATAGAAGTGAATGGAAATCGATCGTACAGTAAATCTGCTGAAAAATCTCATCGTGTACTCACAGCATTACAAAGAAAGGTTTTTCTTTAAAGGTTAATATGCTGCTTATCTTTTAGAGCTGAGATGACGTTCTGAGCTCAGGTCCACTTTAACCACTTCACCACTGAGGGGTTTTACCCCCTGAGCACCAGAGCAATTTTCACCTTTCAGCGCTCCTTCCATTCATTCGTCTATAACTTTATCATTACTTATCGCAATGAAATGAACTATATCTTGTTTTTTCCGCCACCAATTAGGCTTTCTTTAGGTGGGACATTATGCCAAGAATTATTTTTTTCTAAATGTGTTTTAATGGGAAAATAGGAAAAATGTGGGGAAAAAAATAATTATTTTTCAGTTTTCGGCCATTATAGTTTTTAAATAATGCATGCTACTGTAATTAAAACCCATGAAACGTATTTGCCCTTTTGTCCCGGTTATAAAACCATTTAAATTATGTCCCTATCACAATGTTTGGCGCCAATATTTTATTTGGAAATAAAGGTGCATTTTTTTCATTTTTGCGTCCATCCCTAATTACAAGCCCATAGTTTATAAAGTAACAGTGTTATACCCTCTTGACATAAATATTTAAAAAGTTCAGTCCCTAAGGTAACTATGTATGTATTTTTTTTAATTGTAAATTTTTTAATTTTTTTTTAATTACAAAAAAAAAAAAAATGGGGAGTGTGGGAGGTAATGAGTTAATTTTATATGTAAAAGTCATTTATTTGTATGTGAAAAATGTGTAGGGTGTAGTTTACTATTTGGCCACAAGATGGCCACAGTAACTTTTTGTTTTAATGCGACCTCCTAGCTTCCTTCCGGAAGCTTGGAGGAAGTATAAGGAGGCTGGACACGTGAGTTTTTTCTCACAATGATCGCGCTGCCCATAGGAGAGCAGCTGATCATTGCGGGGCTTAGATCAACGAACGGGAATGGATTTTCCCGTTCATTGATCTCTGGGCGAGCGGGCGGCGGCGTGTTTACTAGCGGCGGGCGGCGGGTTTACGAGCGGGAGCGCGGGCAGCGTCGGGAACGCGGAAAGTACGTGTTTCTCCGTCCCTGGTTGTTAAAGGATGGAAAAAGGGGCGGAGAAATACGTACGCGCGGGGGTAAAGTGGTTAAGCATCAATTGAGCCCACTAGCTTCTTTGCTTTCATACTATGGCCTCAATTCACTAAGCTTTAGCAAACACTTTATCAAACGTTTGATAATTTACCTCATGGGTAAAATCTAATTTTGAATTCACTAAGGTGTTATAGATTTATTGAACGTTTTATCGAATAAACATTCAATAAATATATAACAACTTCGTGAATTCAAAATTAGATTTTACCCATGAGGTAAATTATCAAACGTTTGATAAAGTGTTTGCTAAAGCTTAGTGAATTGAGGCAAATATGTTCTGAATAAACTAATCAAAAAGGCAATGTTCACTAAAATTTGTGCCATTAATGGGCACCTTAAATAATATCTGCATTCACATGCATTGTTTATAGCAGCCACATAATTCCTTCATGCAAAACATCATCTGTACTGCAAAGCTAGAATAAAAGTCCTCTCATTAGGCAAAACATTCAGTGTCAACTTCCACGCTCATTAGTCACTTAACACCAGCTCCAGCAAGTGATAATTGATAGACAATTGCTTGGTTCTGTTCACATGTTATACGGATAATATCCAACTAATCTGAATATTTAATATTTGTGTGCAAATGAGCTAGAAAATCAATAAATAGCTGCTCATTTGAATACTGATTTTCACAGCGTATAATGTCGGTTATGAAGTAACTGCTCATTATAATTAATTTGCACACTTATTTGTTCTAGCTATGATTTATGTGGAAATATTGTGTAAATCATTGCAGCATATAGTAAGAAAAAAACAAAACACTGAAGACAGGATAGATGCTATGAAAATTAGTATAGCAATTTAGATAGCCACATCGCCGCTATGTAAGACCGTCATTACAAGCAAAATTTGAAAAACACAATACAACGGTATTGAAGAGGAAGAAAGCTTGCTAAGTATATGGTCTTAGGCATATATCCCAGCCAGGACACTATGTGCAAGGAGTTTGTATGTTCTCCCTGTGTCTGTGTGGGTTTCCTCTGGCCACTCGTGTTTTCTCCCACATCAGAAAAAACGTACAGATAAGTTAATTGGCTTCACCCTATATTGGCCCTAAACTATGATACATTCAGTACACTATGCATAGACATGACTATGGTCGGGATTAGATTGTAAGCCCCTCTAAAGCCGCATCTACACGAGTAGATGCGGCCGCGATGCTCCTTATCAATCGAGCAGCTGATGCGGCTCGATTGATAAGATCCGACGGGACGGATCTCCGCACCGCCGATTCCCTGCTCGCTCCCCGCGAGGGGACAATGGCAGGGAATCGAGCGGAAGATAAGCGGCGCCGGCGGGGACGACCGGGCACGAGCGGGAAATCGAATGCGGCGGGCACGCGGAAGAGGCGATCCGGCGGCTAATCGAGCCGCCGGATCGCTGCAATCTCTTATGGTGTAGACGGGGCTTAAGGGACAGTTAAGCGACAAGGCAAAAGTGTCAGCATTATATAAATACTAAATAATAATAATCATAATAATATGTACAGTATATCCCTTATATACACACACAAGTCATCTGGAAAATAACAGCTGCTTTAATTTAATCACTTTAGGAAACATTTTATTTAATTGTATTTTCTGATTACTTCTCTACATTATTACCTTCTTTATTTAGGCACTTTTATCATATCCTCTTACAAGGTTTTCAATCCTGTAGTAGCATCACATTCCTCAACAATGAGTTGGAATGATTGGGGTTAGGGGGGGGGGGGGGTAGTTATGTTAATGTTACTGAACAGTTACTGGTGCTCTGCCGTCATGTGACAAGTACGGATGGTCAATGAGAAGTGTTAGAATGGAAGTATACTTGAATTCTAGGCCTCAGGTACTAAAATCTAGTAAATACTTAAGATACAGGGTCGCTTTAGGCATGTTTTCGCTGAGAGAAATTATGCAGTCATTTACAAGGAACATGTTCCTCTAGAAGGCCACATAATGGGTTATCAGGTCTAACTGCACCGACAGTTAGATGACGAAACGGTAAACAAAGCCAATGTTTGGAAAATATTGCATTCTTCGCAGCTAGGTTATAAAGCACTAGTCTATTAGATAATGAGGTGGGTCACATGCCCATGCCCGCCAATTGTAGGCTTGGGAGTATGGCTCAGGTGATGTCAGAATTTAACTCTTTGATGTTCATATAAAATAGGGAGACAGGATGGCAGAGATTACTTTACTTTTCTTTTCAGCTATCCTGCTCTTTACGCTTCCTAGTTAGAATACTAGCTTCATGTCTGTATGCTGTAAATATATGTGATGTACATAGGACATAGGAAAGACTGTTTATACTCTGAAGAAATCAACATGTAGCACAAGATGCCTGATTGCTTAATAAACCCCTTGAAAAGTGAACTCCGCTCCATCTCCTGTAGGCTGTCGCTGTGAGTTGCAGCTCTCATGAGTTACTGGTGCTGGAAGCAAAATGTGTGTTGTGCTGTTGCCAATAGCAACCAGCATATAACTTCTTACAAGAAGCAAATAATTTCTTATTTAATGGAAATGTTAAATTGCCAATAAAATTGACAGGAAGTTATTCTGGTCCAGATTCAAGGTGGATATATCTTACAAGGAAAATGATTTGCTTCTCACTGATCACACCTTGTGGCAAGCAGTGCAGGATGAGAAGAGATTAACTTGACAAATGCCAAGCGGTGCAGGGTGAGGAAACATTAACCAGACAAATGCAAGTCAAATTGCACTTAAAGAGAATCTGTATTGTTAAAATCGCACAAAAGTAAACATACCAGTGCGTTAGGGGACATCTCCTATTCCCCTCTGTCATAATTTCGCCGCTCCCCGCCGCATTAAAAGTGGTTAAAAACAGTTTTAAAAAGTTTGTTTATAAACAAACAAAATGGCCACCAAAACAGGAAGTAGGTTGATGTACAGTATGTCCACACATAGAAAATACATCCATACACAAGCAGGCTGTATACAGCCTTCCTTTTGAATCTCAAGAGATCATTTGTGTGTTTCTTTCCCCCCTGAGGGGGGAGTGCATAGCAGAACCACAACACTGAAGAACTTGGCAGCCTTCAAGACACAGGCTGACAAGTCTGACAGGGGAAAGATACATTGATTTATTACAGAGACTGTGATAGTACAAAGTGCTGCAGTAAGCCAGAACACATTAGAATAGCTTTTGGAACTTGTAGGATGATAAAAAACAGGATGCAATTTTTGTTACGGAGTCTCTTTAAATAATATCTTTTTTATTTTTTCCTAAAGGGAAACCATGCAAAGAAACCACAGACACTAGAAAATGTAGGGCTCATAGTACAACAGCATCAAGAACAAACAAACAGCACTGCTATCAAAGAATAGTCTTAAAGCTCATCTCAAAACTGCAAAAAGACTTTGAAGATCTCCAGGTCTTTTGGGCGGGGACTAAATTTACCACAAGACCATGTAACCTTGTTGCTTTATATGGTAGTGTAAAAGAAACTGTCAGGACTGACAGCGACAGTCAACTAATTTTATTCTTGGATTATTGGAACATTAGCATCTACATGCAGACTTCAGAAAACATGTAACTGCCCTGATTCCGACAGCTAAATTCTACAAATCATCATGATTTACACAAGGAGATATTGTAGGATCACCCTCACTTAGTAGTTACAATAGATTCTCCTTCATCACTTCCTTTTCCTGCTGCTCATACAGACCTTGTCGCTGTGTTGTAAGCAGAGAACAATCTGTATATATGAATACAGATGATGACAATACACAGTGTGCTCTTAACACTGGCTACAGATACCTGAGCTGACAGGTTGCCTGTCGGCGCCTGTCGCCGAAACCGGAAGTGGCTGCCGGCAGGGACAGGAGGATTGGAGGGAGACGGCGAGGACACCGGACAGCTGCAAGGGGCTATTTTTTGGGATGACATAAGTGTCCCTTTAAGCTTACCATATGTTCATCATTACGTACCATCATTTTCGTTTCTGGATAACATTCATGCAAATGTTGGACAAATTAATTCAAGGATTACACGTGGCCCTGCCCACAAACAAAAAAGTAATAAATAAAACTTGATCTGTTGGCCCATTTACAAAAAAAGGGGACACGAATAGACAAAACCCTCTTCATGTAAACCTATAAATAAATTTGCATAGGATGGAGCCATGTTCAAGATGATCGCTGTTCCCTTGCACTGCACAAAATAGGTGTCCTCAAACAAAAAGTAATTATTTGTAAGCCCCATCTCTCTTGTAACCAGGATCACATTGGTCAAAAACTTTCATATCTATGATATTATCTTTTTGGGCTTCTACCAGAATTCTTTTTCTGTTGTAGGGTAAAGGTCAGTTCCTTATACACATCATCCTGAAGTTGTCCATAGATCTCTATCCTATACAAATTTGTATCCATTATTATCACTGCTCCTCCCTTATCTGTTGGCTTTATTCAGGGGGTCTATTCCTGGGAAAAGAAGTGAGTGGACTCACCTTGAAAAAGGGCGTGGTCAAGCATAATGTGGGCGTGGTCACAGGTGGGGCCAAATATACATGACCTTAGCAGTGATATCGGTCTGCCAAGGAAGTTTGAGCTCTGCCGTAGTGTATCCCCCAAAAATTGATGTAATCTGACAGCATTTCACCAAAAAGACACATAATCTGGTAGAAGTTCCTCCAAAATACAGATAATATGGAAGTGGTTCCCCCAAAATAGACAATGTGGCAGCAGCAGTTTCACCAACATACACATAATTTGGAAGCAGTTCCCCAAAATACGTGAAACCTGGCAGCGGATCACCCAAAATACACGTAACACCCAACATACATATAATCTGGCAGCAGTGGTCCCCCAAACATACACAATCTGGCAGCATTTCCCCAAAATACGCGTAATCTGGCAGCAGACGTTCCCCTAACATACACATAATTTGGCAGCTGTTCCCCAAAAATACATAACAGCGGTTCCACAAAAATGCAAATAATCTGACAGTAGTTCCCCCAAAATAGGTACCCCCAGCATAGGTAGCCAGGTCTATAGGTGTCCCCAGTATAAGTAGCCATGAGTATAGTAGTCCCAGTATATGTAGCCAGAGGTATATGTGCCTAGTATATGTAGCCAGAGGTATATGTCCCTTAGTATATGTAGCCAGGGGTATACATGCCCAGTATATGTAGCCAGGGGTATATGTGCCAGTATATGTAGTCAGGGGTATATGTCCCAGTATATGTAGCCAAGGGTATATGTGCCCCAGTATATGTAGGCAGGTGTATATGTGCCCAGTATATGTAGTCAGGGGGGTATATGTGCCCAGTATATGTAGTCAGGGGTATATGTGCCCAGTATATGTAGGCAGGGCAGGTGTATATGTCCCCAGTATATGTAGTCAGTGGTATATGTGCCCAGTATATGTAGCCAGGGGTATGTGTTCCCAGTATATGTAGCCAGGGGGTATGTGTCCCCAGTATATTTAGCCAGGGGTATATGTGCCCCAGTATATGTAGCCAGGGGTATATGTGCCCCAGTATAAGTAGGCAGGTGTATATGTGCCCAGAATATGTAGTCAGGGGGTATATGTGCCCAGTATATGTAGTCAGGGGTATATGTGCCCAGTATATGTAGTCAGGGGTATATGTGCCCAGTATATGTAGTCAGGGGTATATGTGCCCAGTATATGTAGGCAGGGCAGGTGTATATGTCCCCAGTATATGTAGGCAGGGGTATATGTGCCCAGTATATGTAGTCAGGAGTATATGTGCCCAGTATATGTAGTCAGGGGTATATGTGCCCAGTATATGTAGCCAGGGGTATATGTGCCAGTATACATAGTCAGGGGGTATATGTGCCCAGTATATGTAGCCAGGGGGTATATGTGCCTAGTATATGTAGCCAGGGGGTATATGTGCTCAGTATATGTAGCCAGGGGGTATATGTAGTCAGGGGGTATATGTGCCCAGTATATGTAGCCAGGGGGTATATGTGCCCAGTATATGTAGTCAGAGGTATATGTGCCCAGTATATGTAGCCAGAGGTATATGTACCCAGTATATGTAGCCAGGGGGTATATGTGCCCAGTATATGTAGCCAGGGGGAGTATGTGCCCAGTATATGTAGTCAGGGGGTATATGTGCCCAGTATATGTAGCCAGGGGGTATATGTGCCCAGTATATGTAGTCAGGGGGTATATGTGCCCAGTATATGTAGCCAGGGGGTATATGTACCCAGTATATGTAGCCAGGGGGTATATGTGCCCAGTATATGTAGCCAGGGGGAGTATGTGCCCAGTATATGTAGCCAGGGGGAGTATGTGCCCAGTATATGTAGTCAGGGGGTATATGTGCCCAGTATATGTAGCCAGGGGGTATATGTGCCCAGTATATGTAGTCAGGGGGTATATGTACCCAGTATATGTAGCCAGGGGGTATATGTGCCCAGTATATGTAGCCAGGGGGTACATGTGCCCAGTATATGTAGCCAGGGGGTATATGTGCCCAGTATATATAGCCAGGGGGTATATGTGCCCATTATATGTAGTCAGGGGGTATATGTGCCCAGTATATGTAGCCAGGGGGTATATGTGCCCAGTATATGTAGCCAGGGGGTATATGTGCCCAGTATATGTAGTCAGGGGGTATATGTGCCCAGAATAGGTAGTCAGATGTCCCCCCAGCATGAGGGGAGCAGCGGAGTGGAAGGAGAGCTGTGAGCAGCGGTGTGGGAGGGCGGACATCTCCCCCTCCTCCCTCACCTTGGGGCTCTCCTTCCCTCGCTCTCCCCTCCTGAAGTAATGTGCGGGCAGCCGGCAGGGGGCAGGACTTACCTCTCCTCATCGTCGGAACACCGGATCTGCGTGCCGCAAGTCTGGTCTGGTCCAGACCAGAGCAGCGGCACGCAGATCTGGCGCCGGAACGAGGAGAGGTAAGTCCCGCCCGCTGCCGGCTGCCCGCACAGTACTTCAGGAGGGGAGAGCGAGGGAAGGAGAGCCCCAAGGTGAGGGAGGGGGGGGGGGAGATGTCCGAAGTGTATTCTTTTCCGGGTCAAAGAGTACACTTCCTGTCTTGCGTCAGGGAGTGAATTAAAAAAACGCTCTGGAAAAGCGCTTAGAAAAGTGCCACCCACCAAAGTGCCGGGAATCGCAAAAAAAAATTGCAACAAAAAAACACCCAACGCGAATGCCAACGTGATCGGAACGCAATGTGAACAAGGCCCTACCGAGCAGGGCTTAGTGAATTGAGGCATGTTTGTTCCTTAAATTACCAAACTTCTGCCTCATGCGGAAAAACTTTATTGAAATTAAAAAAAAATTAAAATGTGAATACTGAATGAGGTATTTTACCGAACAGAATGATTTTACCGAACTGCTCTTTGTGAATACAGTCTAATGTCTTTCCTTTTACTAATTTTAATTTTTTTCTGTAGGTTCACAACATCTTGTAGTTCCTTCTCTTTTTTTACTGATAAATTGTATTACCTTCTTAATATAAATTTCAAATTTCAAATTTTCCATGTGTTGGAGGGTAAGAGCTCCAATTCCTCAGACCCCATTCTTTTAGTGAGATCAACCCTTCAGACGGTGTTGTAATCTCCCTAGTGAATCTTGTAGTGCCAAAGAAGTATTTCAATCTGATTTTCCTAAAGGACCTTTGTAAGTCTTGATCCCATTTGAAGAAGTCAGGGAAATGGGCCGGACAAAATGATAGTCCAATATTCAGTACCCTTTGTTCTACTTCAGATCTCAAAATATTTATTACTAAATCCACAATTTTCATTGCCTCAGATTAATCTTTGATCCTTTTTTCTGTTTGCTTTAGTTTTTAGTACATCTTTTCTCCTTGAAGAGGCACTATGGCGAAAAATTTTAAAATTAAAAATATGTGCAAACACATACAAATAAGAAGTACGGTTTTTCCAGAGTAAAATGAGCCATACATTACTTTTCTCCTATGTTGCTGTCACTTACAGCAGGTAGTAGAAATCTGAAACAAGCGACAGGTTTTGGACTAGTCCATCTCTTCATAGGGGATTCTCAGGGATTTATTTATTTTCAAAAGCACTTCGTGAATGGCAGTTGCTCTGTCCAACTGCCAAAAACTGTGTAGCGAGCAGGGAAGCTGGCCAGTATAATTGTTTAACCACTTAAGGACTGCAGTCATAAAACCCCTTAAGGACCAGAGCCTTTTTTTCCATTCGGACCACTGCAGCTTTCACGGTTTATTGCTCAGTCATACAACCTACCACCTAAATGAATTTTACCTCCTTTTCTTGTCACTAATACAGCTTTCTTTCGGTGCTATTTGATTGCTGCTGCGAGTTTTACTTTTTATTATATTCATCAAAAAAGACATGAATTTTGTCAAAAAAATTACTTTTTTAACTTTCTGTGCTGACATTTTTCAAATAAAGTAAAATTTCCTATACATTTGAGCGCGAAAGTTATTCTGCTACATGTCTTTGATAAAAAAAAAAACCATTCAGTGTATATTTATTGGTTTGGGTAAAAGTTATAGCGTTTACAAACTATGGTGCCAAAAGTGAATTTTCCCATTTTGAAGCATCTATGACTTTTCTGACCCCCTGTCAGGTTTCATGAGGGGCTAAAATTCCAGGATAGTACAAATACCCCCCAAATGACCCCATTTTGGAAAGAAGACATCCCAAAGTATTCAGTGAGAGGCATGGTGAGTTCATAGAAGATTTTATTTTTTGTCACAAGTTAGCGGAAAATGACACTTTGTAACAAAAAAAAAAAAAAAAAAAAGTTTCCATTTCTTCTAACTTGCGACAAAAAAAAAATTAAATCTGCCACGGACTCACTATGCTACTCTCTGAATACCTTGAAGTGTCTACTTTCCAAAATGGGGTCATTTGTGGGGTGTGTTCACTGTCCTGGCATTTTGGGGGGTGCCTAATTGTAAGCACCCCTGTAAAGCCTAAAGATGCTCATTGGACTTTGGGCCCCTTAGCGCAGTTAGGCTGCAAAAAAGTGCCACACATGTGGTATTGCCGTACTCAGGAGAAGTAGCATAATGTGTTTTGGGGTGTATTTTTACACATACCCATGCTGGGTGGGAGAAATATCTCCGTAAATGACAATTGTTTTATTTTTTTTACACACAATTGTCAATTTATAGAGATATTTCTCCCACTCAGCATGGGTATGTGGAAAAATACACCCCAAAACACATTATACTACTTCTCCTGAGTACGGCGATACCACATGTGTGGCACTTTTTTGCACCCTAACTGCGCTAAGGGGCCCAAAGTCCAATGAGTACCTTTAGGATTTCACAGGTCATTTTGAGAAATTTCGTTTCAAGACTGCTCCTCACGGTTTAGGGCCCCTAAAATGCCAGGACAGTATAGGAATCCCACAAATTACCCCATTTTAGAAAGAAGACACCCCAAGGTATTCCATTAGGAGGATGGTGAGTTCATAGAAGATTTTTTTTTTGTCACAAGTTAGCGGAAATTGATTTTAATTGTTTTTTTTCACAAAGTGTCATTTTCTGCTAACTTGTGACAAAAATAAAATCTTCTATGAACTCACCATACTGCTAACGGAATACCTTGGGGTGTCTTCTTTCTAAAATGGGGTCATTTGTGGGGTTCCTATACTGCCCTGGCATTTTAGGGGCCCTAAACCGTGAGGAGTAGTCTTGAAACCAAATGTCGCAAAATGACCTGTGAAATCCTAAAGGTACTCATTGGACTTTGGGCCCCTTAGCGCACTTAGGGTGCAAAAAAGTGCCACACATGTGGTACCGCCGTACTCAGGAGAAGTAGTATAATGTGTTTTGGGGTGTATTTTTACACATACAGATGCTAGGTGGGAGAAATATCTCTGTAAATGACAATTATTTGATTTTTTTTACACACAATTGTCCATTTACAGAGAGATTTCTCCCACCCAGCATGGGTATGTATAAAAATACACCTCAAAACACATTATACTACTTCTTCTGAGTACGGCGATACCACATGTGTGACACTTTTTTGCAACCTAGGTGCGCTAAGGGGCCTAACGTCCTATTCACAGGTCATTTTGAGGCATTTGGATTCTAGACTATTCCTCACGGTTTAGGGCCCCTAAAATGCCAGGGCAGTATAGGAACCCCACAAGTGACCCCATTTTAGAAAGAAGACACCCCAAGGTATTCCGTTAGGGGTATGGTGAGTTCATAGAAGATTTTTTTTTTGTCACAAGTTAGCGGAAAATGACACTTTGTGAAAAAAAAAACAATACATATCAATTTCCGCTAACTTGTGACAAAAAATAAAATCTTCTATGAACTCACCATACTCCTAACGGAATACCTTGGGGTGTCTTCTTTCTAGAATGGGGTCATTTGTGGGGTTCCAATACTGCCCTGGCATTTTAGGGGCCCTAAACCGTGAGGAGTAGTCTTGAACCCAAATGTCTCAAAATGACCTGTGAAATCCTAAAGGTACTCATTGGACTTTGGGCCCCTTAGCACAGTTAGGCTGCAAAAAAGTGTCACACATGTGGTATCGCCGTACTCAGAAGAAGTAGTATAATGTGTTTTGTGGTGTATTTTTACATATAACCATGCTGGGTGGGAGAAATATCTCTGTAAATGACACATTTTTGATTTTTTTTACACACAATTGTCCATTTACAGAGAGATTTCTCCCACCCAGCATGGGTATGTGTAAAAATACACCACAAAACACATTATACTACTTCTCTTGAGTATGGCGATACTACATGTGTGACACTTTTTTGCAGCCTAGGTGCGCTAAGGGGCCCAACGTCCTATTCACAGGTCATTTTGAGGCATTTGTTTTCTAGACTACTCCCCACGGTTTAGGGCCCCTAAAATGCCAGGGCAGTATAGGAACCCCACAAGTGACCCCATTTTAGAAAGACGACACCCCAAGGTATTCCGTTAGGGGTATGGTGAGTTCATAGAAGATTTTATTTTTTGTCACAAGTTAGTGAAAAATGACACTTTGTGAAAAAAACAATAAAAATCCAATTTCCGCTAACTTTTGACAAAAAATAAAATCTTCTATGAACTCATTATACACCTAACACCTTGATGTGTCTTCTTTCTAAAATGGGGTCACTTGTGGGGTTCCTATACTGCCCTGGCATTTTACGGGCCCAAAACTGTGAGTAGTCTGGAAACCAAATTTCTCAAAATGACTGTTCAGGGGTATAAGCATCTGCAAATTTTGATGACAGGTGGTCTATGAGGGGGCAAATTTTGTGGAAACGGTCATAAGCAGGGTGGCCTCTTAGATGACAGGATGTATTGGGCCTGATCTGATGGATAGGAGTGCTAGGGGGGTGACAGGAGGTGATTGATGGGTGTCTCAGGGGGCGGTTAGAGGGGAAAATAGATGCAATCAATGCACTGGGGAGGTGATCGGAAGGGGGTCTGAGGGGGATCTGAGGGTTTGGCCGAGTGATCAGGAGCCCACACGGGGCAAATTAGGGCCTGATCTGATGGGTAGGTGTGCTAGGGGGTGACAGGAGGTGATTTATGGGTGTCTCAAGGTGTGATTAGAGGGGGGAAATAGATGCAAGCAATGCACTAGCGAGGTGATCAGGGCTGGGGTCTGAGGGCGTTCTGAGGTGTGGGCGGGTGATTGGGTGCCCGCAAGGGGCAGATTAGGGTCTAATCTGATGGGTAACAGTGACAGGTGGTGATAGGGGGTGATTGATGGGTAATTAGTGGGTGTTTAGAGGAGAGAAGAGATGTAAACACTGCACTTGGGAGGTGATCTGATGTCGGATCTGCGGGCGATCTATTGGTGTGGGTGGGTGATCAGATTGCCCGCAAGGGGCAGGTTAGGGGCTGATTGATGGGTGGCAGTGACAGGGGGTGATTGATGGGTGGCAGTGACAGGGGGTGATTGATGGGTGATTGACAGGTGATCAGTGGGTTATTACAGGGAATAACAGATGTAAATATTGCACTGGCGAATTGATAAGGGGGGGTTCTGAGGGCAATCTGAGCGTGTGGGCGGGTGATTGGGTGCCCGCAAGGGGCAGATTAGGGTCTAATCTGATGGGTAACAGTGACAGGTGGTGATAGGGGGTGATTGATGGGTAATTAGTGGGTGTTTAGAGGAGAGAATAGATGTAAACACTGCGCTTGGGAGGTGATCTGATGTCGGATCTGCGGGCGATCTATTGGTGTGGGTGGGTGATCAGATTGCCCGCAAGGGGCAGGTTAGGGGCTGATTGATGGGTGGCAGTGACAGGGGGTGATTGATGGGTGGCAGTGACAGGGGGTGATTGACAGGTGATCAGTGGGTTATTACAGGGAAGAACGGATGTAAATAATGCACTGGCGAATCGATAAGGGGGGGTTTGAGGGCAATCTGAGCGTGTGGGCGGGCGATTGGGTGCCCGCAAGGGTCTAATCTGATGGGTAACAGTGACAGGTGGTGATAGGGGGTGATTGATGGGTGATTGATGGGTAATTAGTGGGTGTTTAGAGGAGAGAATAGATGTAAACGATGGATTTGGGAGGTGATCTGATGTCGGATCTGCGGGCGATCTATTGGTGTGGGTGGGTGATCAGATTGCCCGCAAGGGGCAGGTTAGGGGCTGATTGATGGGTGGCAGTGACAGGGGGTGATTGACGGGTGATTGACGGGTGATTGATGGGTGATTGACGGGTGATTGACAGGTGATCAGGGGGGATAGATGCATACAGTACACAGGGGGGGGGGAGGGTCTGGGGAGAATCTGAGGGGTGGGGGGGTGATCAGGAGGGAGCAGGGGGCAGTTTAGGGACTAAAAAAAAAAATAGCGTTGACAGATAGTGACAGGGAGTGATTGATGGGTGATTAGGGGGGTGATTGTGTGCAAATGGTGGTCTGGGGGGTGGGCAGGGGGGGGTCTGAGGGGTACTGTGGGCGATCAGGGGGCAGGGGGGGGCAGATCAGTGTGTTTGGGTGCAGACTAGGGTGGCTGCAGCCTGCCCTAGTGGTCCCTCGGACACTGGGACCACCAGGGCAGGAGGCAGCCTGTATAATACACTTTGTAAACATTACAAAGTGTATTATATGCTTCCTATCCGGGGATCGTCGGGTTAACAACCCGCCGGCGCTTCCGATTGGCCGGCGGGTTGACGTCGCGGGTGGGCGGAGCCTATTGCCGGTGGATGCGCGCGCATCCCAGCGCGCGATCCCCGGCCAGAGAGTGCCCCAGGACCTGACGCCAATCTGCGTTACGTGGTCCTGGGGCTGCCACTTTGCCGCCGCCAATATGAAGTAGGCGGTCGGCAAGTGGTTAAATCCTTTTTAGGGAATAACTTTATAAAGAATAAAAGCCTTGCTGAGAATCTCCTATGAAGAGATGGACTAGTCCAAAACCTGTCGCTTCTGTAAGATCTCTACTACCTACTGTAAGTGACAGCAACATAGGAGAAAAGTAATTTATGGCTCATTTTACTAAGGGAAAAAAAAAACATACTTATGTGTCTGTTTGCACATATTTTAAAATGTTTCACCATAGTGCCCCTTTAATGATTCTTTGTACGGTGAACAACATAGCATTGAAAGAAGCTTTATTCCAAATCTGTTCCCAGGCTTGGCAGAAGTCTTTATCATTGGGGAACAATATTGGGTACACTTGGGCTCTGACACTTTGTGGTATTGTAACTGCTTTGTAGTATTCCATTAAAGTCTTTGCATCCAGGTCTATATATCTTTTTTTGAAATTCTCAATGTCTCGTTCTATTCATTTACAGTCAGTTTTTTGAGGAAAGCCATACCCCCCGAAACACAGGCAGCTTGTTCTTCTGAAAATGTATTGCTGGCCACCAGGTCCCATGTTTTTCCATTGTGCTGTCACTACGCTCCAATGTAGTAAACAATTGTATTTTTAGTTTCAGCACCAATGGTGTACAATGTGCTCGATCCAGCATGCTATACCAAGATTTTTTTCTTGATGTTCACTTTATGCATTTTCAATGATGTTTGAATAAAAGTTTTAATTTTTATGATTGTGCGGATTCCTACTGCTCTATTGGATGTAACTCACACTCAGCAACACGCAACACTTTTCCTAAAAGTCCATGTTTTTGTTCTCTCTCTTACCAATGTTAAAGCCTATAGATTGTAATCACCAATGGTTACATAATCACAGACAACTTGTACATCTGTGGTACTTGGGCTTGTTCAGTTAAGTGTGATCTCAGTAACTCACTAAGGCCCAGTGCACACCAAAACCGCTAGCAGATCCTCAAAACGCTAGAGGTTTTTGGAGCAGATTTCAGAGCGATTCTAGGCATGTTTAGAGACGTTTTCTAAACATGCCTAGCATTTTTTGGAGCGTTAGTGTGTAGCAGATTACAAATATTGTTACAGTAAAAGCTGTTACTGAACAGCTTCTGTAACAAAAACGCCTGGAAAACCGCTCTGATGTAGAGTTTTCCAGAGCAGTTTGAGCTCTTCCTATACTTTACATTGAGGCAGAAACGCTTCTGCAAACCGCAAAAGTGCTGCAGGACCCACATTTGCGGTTTGCTAAAAACCTCAAACCGCTGGTGTGCACCATCCCATTGAAATACATTAGCCAAGCGTTTTCACAGGCGGAAGCAGTTTGGAAACCGCTACAAAAACTGCTCGGTGTGCACCAGGCCCAACTCTGAATGTGCCCTTGTTTTTATGGGGGATTTTAACATTTTGTCTATGTTTATGGAAAATGCATTTTTTTTTTAAAGAATTGTGAGTTTAGAATTGGGTCAAATCACCTTTTCTTAGGGCCTGAGCCCACTGACGCAGTTGTGTCCGCTTTTCAGTTACACATCAATGTTACAGATGCTGAAAAACAGGCAGAAGCGGACACAACTGCGTTAGTGGGCCCTGGCCCTTAGTGTTTTGGTTTGTCCATTTAAGTCCCTTTGCATTCCTGTGCTTAGTTTCATGGAAAGCAGCTTTTTCAAATAAGCGGGAGAATGGAGCAAGCTGCTCAGTACAGATGTGTTCGGTCAAGCTGCAACAAAAATGCAAGCTGGTAAGGAATTATCACAATACCAACTTCTGCAAGTCCTTTCAGCAAATACTGAATGTGCCTGTATGACAATGTAATTAGAAATACTTTCACTTTATAATTAAGGTTAAATTTAATTTGACTGTAGAATGTTAATGGGTGCATTCTGGAACACGTCTTTAAAGGCAACATTTTTTAAAATGGGATAATTCATCTTGCCTACAAAATAAAGTACAGAGGATTGGGATTCTGCCAAATGTTTGTTTGAGGCTACATTCACAGTTGGATATTGCAGAGCTGCATTATAAAGTCTTATAGCCCAGCCTACCCCACTGCAATCCTAATCCTAACATGTGAACCTTTGCAACCTGTGAAATCCTAAAGGTACTCATTGGACGCCCCTTTGCACAGCCAGACTGCAAAAAAGCGTCACACCTGTGCTATTGCCATACCTCAGGAGAAGTAGTATAATGTGTTTTGGGGTGTCTTTTACACATACCCATGCTGTGTGTAAATGGACAATTTTGTGGAAAAAAAAAACATGCGTAAAAATGACCTGTGAAATACTAAAGGTACTCATTAGACTGTGGGCCCCTTTGCACAGCTAGGCTGCAAAAAAGTGTCACACATGTAGTATCCATACTCAGGAGAAGTAGTATAATTTGTTTTGGGGTGTCTTTTCACATATATCCATGCTGAGTGGGAGAAATATCTCTGTAAATGACAATTTTTTTTTACTTTTTACACAAAATTGTCCATTTACCACGTGTGACACTTTTTTGCAGCCTAGCTGCGCAAAGGGGCCCAAAGTCCAATGAGCACCTTTAGGCTTTACAGGGGTGCTTACAATTTAGCCCCTCCCCACCCCAAAAAAATGCCAAGACAGTAAACACACCCCACAAATGACCCCATTTTGAAAAGAAGACACCCAAAGGTATTCCATGAGGGGCATGGTGAGTTTTTGTCACAAGTTAGCGGAAAATGACACTTTGTGAGAAAAAAAAAAAAATCAATTTCTGCTAACAATTTCTTGTGACAAAAAAAAATAAATAAAAAATTCTTCTATGAACTTACCATGCCCCTCAGCAAATACCTTGGGGTGTCTTCTTTCCAAAATGGGGTCATTTGTGGGGTCTGTCCTGGCATTTTAGGGTCTCCACAATCATTACATGTATCGCCAGTAATAGGAGTTTCTGCTATACTCCTTATATTGGACATACGGGTAATGCACTTTTTTCCATTCAAACTCTGGGCTAAGGGCCCATTTCCACTATAGCGAATTCGCATGCGTTTTTCGCATGCAAATTCGCATAGCAATACAAGTGAATTGGACTGTTTCCACTTGTCAGGATTCCTTTGCGTTTTTCTGTGCAGAAAAAATTCGCATGGCAGAGCCATCTTGAATTCGCATACCGCTATGCGAATCGCATACAATGTATTTAATAGGAAATTCGCATGAGGTTTGGTCATCCATGCCGATTCGCACCGCACAAGTGGAAATGCAGCCTAAAAGGAAAAATGAACGGCAAGGATTCCTTCATTCGCATTGTTCAATGTGGATGAAAAAATATCTGCCAAAAAAAATGTGGGGGAAAAAAAAAAAAGAGGGGAAAGGAGTCTGCCGGGACATTGGAGCTCCGCCCAAACCCACACAGCTCGTATGCCCTGGCAATCCCGATTTCTCCATTCACATCAAATCGATGTTTGTGAGAAAAAAGTTGCCAGTTTTGATGCAAAGTGCTTGCATAGGAACTCCAACACTCAGCTCATATGCCTCGGCAAACATATCTTACTGCGGAGGAGAACTCTCGTCCTGCAGCACTGCATGCACCAACCTGTGTGCAATCTGAAAGACGCGCAATGCTTTTGTCAGGATGCACCAACAGTGCTGAAGCTGGTTGGTCGATCGATTGGTCCACCTGGAAGGGTAATGGATGGAAAAAGAGAGGGAAAAAAAACAAGCAGCAATGCAATAAATTCATTAACATTAACTTTGATAAACTTTATTGAACATTTTTAAACATTGAACATTAACATTTATTTTATTTTTTCTTTACTTACCTTCGGAGGACAAACCTTTCCTTCCCCATGGGACAGTGTGCAAAGCGCACAGAGATGTGGCGAAGTACACTATGCACTTTGTCCCAAGTGAAAGGAGAGGTTTCTGGCAGTCCTGTGTATTTAGGTCTCTCAAAACCTGATGTCTGGTTTCACACTGCATATTGGCGCATCCGGTGGATCGCGCCTACCGCACACCATCGGCAAGAACAGACTTTCAGGGAATACCGTGTTAGTACATGGTATTCCCTGTCTGGCATTCGGCCAGGTAGGAAATAATCTTTGCATCGCCACAGACTGACATGATTTCCAGGCCAACGCAAATCTCCGCAGGTGCCAGCCAGTAACGTAGATATGCACTAGCGTTATATTAGGCACTAACGGCGTAGCGTATCACAAAGTGGGACTTTCACTAGGCAATTTGCCGCAGCGTATCGCGCCAGTGTGAAAGAGCCTTGAGAGACCCTTGTGTGCTTACTGCTATTTCTTGAGTTCCCTACTCTAATAGGGTATCTGTGAGTGGTACTTCTCGAAACACTCCCCTATGCATAGAGCAGGTTGTTCAGGACAGGTGGGACAGTAAACAGTGGTGTCACGCCTCATTCCAGCCTTCTTGCAGACACAACAAGATTTTCTTGGGGTGTGCTGAGATCAGGGCTGGATTTGCACTCTTTACCGCCCAAGGCCATTGTCACCAGCCCCCCCCCCCCCTTCAGTATAGGTAGTCAGATGACCCCTCTCCCCCTCCAGTATAGGTAGCCAGATGACCCCTCCCCCCTTCCCTCTAGTATAGGTAGCCTGATGATTCTCTTAAAGGGGAACTGAAGTAAGAGGTATAAGGAGGCTGCCATATTTATTTCCTTTTAATCAATACCAGTTGCCTGGCAGCCCTGCTGGTCTATTTCTCTGCAGTAGTATCTGAATAACACCAGAAACAAGCATGCAGCTAGTCTTGTCAGATCTGACTTTAAAGTCTGAAACACCTGGTCTGCTGCATGCTTGTTCAGGGGCTATGGCTAATAGTATTAGAGGCAGAGGATCAGCAGGGCTGCCAGGCAACTGGTATTGCTTAAAGGGAAATAAACATGGCAGCCTCCATATACCTCTCTCTTCAGTTCCCCTTTAATGCCTCCCTTTCCCACTCCCTCTCTTTCAGTACAGCTTGCCTTCACACCACAGCAGCCATCAGTGTCACTCACTTTTCTGCTCGTCTTCAGTGCAGAAGCTTCCTCTTCCTTTCCGTCTCCAATGCTGTCCAAGTCCATAGCCACAAGCCCCAATGCAAGCGTGCACAGAGAGCAAGGTGGCTGCTGCACAGGCGGCTAGCAGCAGAGTACCGCAGTCAGGCGCTCGCCTGATCTCCATGCATTGCAGTATTTGCAAGCTTGCAAATGCTCTACCAGTTTAGTCTGCTGCTTTAGTGCCCTTGCTCCTGTGGTGCCCTAGGCCATGGCCCAGGTGGCCTTGGGGTACAGCCTCTTCTGGATACAGGAGTTCCACAACAATCTCTTCCTGAAATTGAAGGAAGGACCCGATCTCTCAGCTACTGTAGAGAACAAAACTATTCTACATTGCCAATTGAATTAAATATACAGACACCTTCTTCTACCAGCGTCTGGTCCTTTGGGAAACTAAATATGGAGCAAAAACCTGGTCGTTGAAAGCGACCCCTCCCATGTTAGTGTTATAATCATGTTCAATATGGACTGTCGTGTCTGCGTGAATGGTGGACAGAAGGTAAACATCCCTCTTGTTTCTCTATGTCACTGCAAGACGGTCTTCGTTACACAAGGCAGCCCTCTCCCCCCGTGCAAGTTGGGTACTACTGAGCCGTTGGGGGAATCCCTGGCGACTAGGTCGCACGGTGCCACAGCAGGGAATTTCGACTAACTTTAAATACTGATAGAGGGCCACACTTGTGTAGTAGTTGTCCATGTAGAGATGGTACCCCTTCTGGAATAAGGGTGACACGAAGTCCCACACAATCTTGTTACTGCTCCCCAGGTAGTCGGTCAGTAGGGCATCTGACTGGCTCCAGGTTTTAGTCTTTTCCCTCATAGACCCTAAAACGATAAGTGTGGCCCTTTCACAGAGCTTATACAACTTGACCCCATACCAGGCGTACTTGCTTGGGATGTATTGTTTGATGCCAAAGCGCCCGTTAAAATGTATCAGGGACTCGTCTACACAGATGTTCTGTTCAGGGGTATAAGCATCTGAACATTTTGATGACAGGTGGTGTATGAGGGGCCGAATTTTGTGGAGCCGGTCATAAGCAGGGTGGCCTCTTGGACGAAAGGGTGTGTTGTCGCTGAAGTGCAGGAACCGCAGGATCATCTCAAAACGTGACCTGGACATGGCAGCAGAGTACATGGGCATGTGATGTATTGGGTGCGTAGACCAATAGAAACGCAATACATATTTTTTTTTTTTTAGACCCACGTTGAGGAGAAGGCCCCCCAAAATTTTACATTTGGAAACTTGGATTGGTTTCCACCAGAAATGCTGGGCCTAGTAGCTTCCCAGAATGGCGGTGATGTATTGTGTGGTGTAACGGTTGGTCTCTGCCATGAATAAGTCGCAGAGATCCTCGGTGAAGAACAGATGAAAATAATCTAGGGCCAATCCTAGATCTTTCTCCACCTGGACTCCAGACTGGGCGGTGAAAGGGGGCACTATGGGTGCGGCGGAACCAGGGGGTTGCCAATCGGGATTTAATAGCACCTCTTGGAGTGTACGGGTTCTACGGCCCGTGTTTTTGGTGGCTGCGACCGGGGTCTTACTGCACGTGCCACCAAACCAGTTTCAACTACCATGCTGGTGCTCGCCACTTCACCAGGGTATACGGCCGTAATGGTGCTAAGTTCAGGATGTGCTGAGCTGCTGGTGTATGCCTCACCATGAAAACCTGGATCAGCGCTAGCACCACTCTGCTGTCCTTGAGGCTGATCCTGCCCAACCTGCGGTCTAATGACATGGGGTCGGGTACGCCAGGAGACCCCAACCTCGTCGTCCCTATCGGTCAGAGAGCTGTCTACAGGTTTGTACTCTGACCCAGATGATTCATCGGATGAGATGTCCCAATAACTCTCATCCGCCTGGGTCAGAATCCTGTAGGCCTCTTCAGCAGAATACCCCTTTCTTGCCGTGTTGGACTGCTAAATTTAGGGGGTATTCCTCTGAGACTACACAGGGGAAAAAAAAAAAAAAAAAAGCACCTACCTAGCAAAAAGGAGTGCTTGTGAAGTAAAAAGCTTTGATCGCTCAGTTTTGATAAAAAAAAAAATAAAAATCAAAACTGATCTTCAGAGCGCCACAGCTATTGTGTTACTGCGATGAGGCGGGCATTATGGTCACCTTAGTGCGGGCAAACGATCAGGCCTGATCGGGAAAACACTGCGTTTTTAGTGGAACCTACATTAAGATGACCCTTATGTACTGATATAGATCTGACTGCGATGAGTACTGATCACTTACAGATACCATATAGTACCAATGCAGATTAGCGACAGTGATTACGGCTGTGACAGGCCTTACAGACAGGAGATCAGTGGTAAACAATGGCGGGTGGGTGGGGGGGGGGGGGGGGTAATCTGAGGGCGGGAGGGGGGGGGGTAATCAGAAGCCCCTAGAGGGCGGATTAGGACCTGATCAGTGGCTGACAGTGACAGCGGCTGGCAATCAGGGGGTGATAAAAGGCTGTGTATAGGCCTTAAAGAGGGGTGATCACAGGTAAACAATAGCAGGGGAGGGGTGATCAGAGAGAGCTCTGAGGGCGGGAGGGGGGGTGATCAGGAGCCTGCAGCGGGCCTATTAGTGACTGATCAGTGGGGGATAATAACAAGGGGCTGGCAGGAGGCGATCAGGGGGTGAAAAGAAAGCCGTTTACAGGCCTTTCAGAAGGGAGATCAGAGGTAAACAATAGCAGGGGGGTGACCAGAGGGGGATCTGAGGGCGGGGGAGGGGGGTGATCAGGAGCCCACAGGGGGCTGATTAGGGCCTGATCTGATGGGTGAGAGTGACAGGGGGTGATTGGGGGGGCGGAAGGGGGGGAGATCAGGTGTAAACAATGGCACTAGGGGGTGATCAGAGGGAGATCAGAGGGAGGTCTGAGGGCGATCAGTGGGGTGGGGGGGGGGGGGTGGTAAAGTGTGCCTAATATGTGTAAAATGTGTTTGCTGTACTCACCGGGCTGCCTGTCCTTCTCTGGTGGTAGATCAACGCAGAAGAGACCACCAGAGGAGGAGGCAGCCAGTATAAAATCCGTTGTTTACTAAACAAGGTGTATTATACGGTTTTTACTGGCCAGATTGTATATTTACAGCCCGCCGGCGCTGCTAATGACACAGATGGGCGGCACAGACTGCCAGCGGACTTCACACCAATTGGCATTGAGCGGTCCTGGGGCTGCCACCGCATTCATGCCAATAGACGTGGAGCGGTCGGCAGGGGGTTAAAGGGTACCTGAAATGACATTTGATATGGGGCCTGATTCACAAAGCTGAGGTAAATTTGCCATGCGCTGTTAGCGCACATCATTGTTACCGGTACTAATGTCAGTGGAGCAGTGTGCATTTCCAGGGTAGTGTGCGTGGTGCTACGGTGAGTGTCACGTTTGCTGCTCCCCTGGCATTAATACCAGTAAAAATGCTGTGCTCTGCGTGCACACAGAAAATGTACCACTGCTTCATGCATCAGATATCTGCTGCTGATATTGCAAAAATCAAAAGCTACATAATAAATGCTTTATTTTCTGCCACAGAATTGTGCAAACCTGCAGTAGCCCTAAAGTCTTTAGCAAAAAACATAAAACTATATTAAAAAAAAATACTTTCTGCAAATAGGTAGATCCTGAAACTCTTATAAAGGGCCTTGATTAACAACTCAAACTTACAAAATAGCAATGCAAGGATGTCAAATGTCTGGTTTATGTTGCACTCAGTCACCAGAAAGAAGGCTTTATGGCTAAAGTATTGGTCTACATAACCTACCATATATGCAGAGAAAAGTGGCGCAAAATACTCTTTGATGGAAAACAAAACTCCACTTCAGGGAAAAATGAGACTGGCTGATTAAAAAGGACATAAGAAAAAAATCATGTAAGAGAAGGAAACACAGGAACAGAAACTAAGGCAAACACACAACCTGAAACATCCTGATTCCTCAAGGTTCTACGAGGCATACATTTGCATAATATCAATCCTTTATATGACCACTTTTAGGTTAGATGGTTACTACAGAATCCAAACACATTTAAAGAGAATCTGTATTGTTAAAATCGCACAAAAGTAAACATACCAGTACGTTAGGGGACATCTCCTATTACCCTCTGTCACAAGAAAGGAAGGAAGGGTGTGTAAGCCTGCGGTCCTTAAGTGGTTAAGCAAGGATCACTGGTTTGTCATCCATACTAATTGTTATTTCTGGAAGGGAAATCAAATTTCAAGATGGAAAAATGTCAATTTTTGTGTTGTCCATATTATATAAGAGGTATATAGAGGTTGCCATATTTATTATCCCTTAAGCAATACCAGTTGCCTGGCAGCCCTGCTGATCTATTTGGTTACAGTAGTGTCTGAATAACACCAGAAAGAAACATGCAGCTAATCTTGTCAGTTCCGACATCAATGTCAGAAACACCTGATCTGCTGCATGCTTGTTCAGGGTCTATGGCTAGAAGTATTAGAGACAGCGGGTCAGCACAACAGCCAGGCAACGGGTATTGCACAAAATGAAAAAAAAAAAAAACATGGCAGCCTCCCTACAGTTGTCCTTTAAAACACTGAAAATATGTCAAGGAGAAGGAGTACAGTGTATAACCTTTAGAATTAGCAGTCAAAAAGTAGTTGGTCAATTTGCGAGGGCAGTTTCCGTGATTTGACTTAGGTTAAAACCGAATATAGGTAATTAAACAGCGAATGGATGACAAGGTGATGTATCAAGTTTGAGTGAAGGTGCTGCTCAAGTTGTTTGGAAAAGAGGGGAAGAAAAGAAGAAGGGTGGTAACTTGGAGGGGGCACTAGGGTCCTGAGAAAGTTTGAGTGTAGAACTCACTTAAAGGTGAAATTAACTGATGAGAAAAACAATTGTATCTATCCTCAGTCTCCTAAAAATGAATTTTTAAGATATCCCACAGTTTTATTTCATATTTAAAACTAGGTTTTAAGTTTTTACTGTTCCATTGTCTCTGCTCAATGACACCTTCAATTTAACCTTTTTATCTCTTTCCTGCTCTCAGAAGCCATTTACTGAGAGGAAAGAGTTTTATGGCTATAATTATCAGTGATGGTTATGCTATAGTCCGACCCAGTCTGACCCATTCCCAACCCAGACAGAAACTGTAACTTGCATACCTGATGTTTAACTTTTTTAGGCAGAGAAAAAAAAAAGGAACAGTCACAGTCTAGTTATTTGTGTGCTAGGCACTGTACATGCACAAGTGTATCTCATGAATCATTATGTCACCTCAGTTGTCCTTTAAAGAGAATCTGTATTGATAAAATCGCACAAAAGTAAACATACCAGTGCGTTAGGGGACATCTCCTATTCCCCTCTGTCACAATTTCGCAGCTCCTCGCTGCATTAAAAGTGGTTAAAAACAGTTTTTAAAAGTTTGTTTATAAACAAACAAAATGGCCACCAAAACAGGAAGTAGGTTGATGTACAGTATGTCCACACATAGAAAATACATTCATACACAAGCAGGCCGTATACAGCCTTCCTTTTGAATCTCAAGAGATCATTGTGTGTTTCTTTCCCCCTTCTGCTCTCATGCACTGAAGTTTCAGGCTGCTCTTTTCTTCCTGAAAACAGCTTTGCCTTTGTCTGTAATTCCTCAGTATGTGAAAGCCCAGCCAGCTCAGAGGACGATTTATCCAGCTTGTAAAAGATAAGAGAGAAGAGAGAAGCTGCCCTAATCTAAATAATACACAGGCAGTGTGCATAGAGGGGCTTGGAAGGGGGAGTTCATAGCAGAACCACAACACTGAAGAACTTGGCAGCCTTCCAGACACAGGCCGACAAGTCTGACAGGGGAAAGATACATTGATTTATTACAGAGACTGTGATAGTAGAAAGAGATGCAGTAAGCCAGAACACATTAGAATAGCTTTAGGAACTTGTAGGATGATAAAAAAACAGGATGCAATTTTTGTTACGGAGTCTCTTTAACTATGAAGGTGAAAATACCTGTGGAATGGAAAAAAGGTTGAAGAGAAAGATTAGAAGAGGTGGATAGAAGATGAAAGGTGAGAAATGAAGTGGGAAGAAAAAGGATCAAGGAGGCAGGTAGTGGGATGGGATGTAGTGAGAAGAGAAAAGGGGTGTGTCTTATTAATTGCTTTGAAAAAAAAGAGACAAAATGTGTGGCCGAAACATTATGAGGTAGGCAGAAGTGAAAGAAGGATTAAGGGGTGGAACGCATTAAAAAGCTGCTTTAGACTGTGGGCAAATGAGGGAGAAGTATGATCATTCAGCCTCTGATAGAACCTTCCTGAGTTTATATAGAGCCTATGTGCATTTTTTTAAATGCTCATGTAAATCGTTTTACGTTTAGAGTTGTTCAACCACCTGGGAGAAGCACTTCTATAGTTTAATCTGCTCAGAAAGCCAGATTTGACCGTTGACATGGTGATGGCAGATAGAGAAGGAGGGAGCTGAGCAGGAGAATCAAGGGCAGAGGTTAATTTGTAAGACTGAAGATTGATGAATGCCCAGTTTAAGGGTAAGTGTTGTGTGCTTCATATCTTCTGTTCGTCTATTTACTGCTGGCACTATTCAGATTGGTTCGTATAAAGGAGATGTTCAACATTCTCTCAGCAAGAACCATTATCTTGCTAATATTAGAGCTTATCTCCAGATTCAGGAAAGAGGCAGAATATCCACTTTGACCAGGATGAAATCCAGTAATCTACGGTTGCTAGATTTTTCATTTAATAAGTAGTGAAGATAGGGCCCAACGTGATGCTCCAATCTCAGAGGCAGCTTCTAGAAGAATTTGTAGAGGCAGTTGCTAACTCTACTAAGTGGAAAAGCCAAGGGCCAGATAGATTCTGAGTTGAATCCCATCATGAAAGAACTAGCCCCTTCTTTTGCTTTAGGGTAATTCAACTATGAAAGTGAAAAAGTGAAACTTTTTCAACAGCTTTAACCCTCCTGGCGGTATATTAAAGAGAATCTGTATTGTTAAAATCGCACACAAGTAAACATACCAGTGTGTTAGGGGACATCTCCTATTACCCTCTGTCACAATTTCGCCGCTCCCCGCCGCATTAAATGTAGTCAAAAACAGTTTTAAAAAGTTTGTTTATAAACAAACAAAATGGCCACCAAAACAGGAAGTAGATTGATGTACAATATGTCCACACATAGAAAATACATCCATACACAAGCAGGCTGTATACAGCTTTCCTTTTGAATCTCAAAAGATCATTTGTGTGTTTACCTTCTGTCCCCTTCTTCTCTCATGCACTGAACATTACAGGCTTCCTGCAGACAGCTCTGCCTGTGCCTGTGTTTATAATTCCTCAGTATGTGTCAGCCAGCTACTTTCACAGCCTAACAGAGGAGGATTTTTATCCAGCTCTCTTCTATCACTGATAAGATAGCAGAGAAGCTGCTGGCTTATGTAAATAAAACACACACTGGAGTGTGCATAGAGGAACAGTTCAACACTGAAGAACTTGGCAGCCTTCCAGACACAGGCCGACAAGTCTGACAGGGGAAAGATACATTGATTTATTACAGAGATGGTTATAGTAGAAAGAGCTGCAGTAAGCCAGAACAGATTAGAATAGGTTTAGGAACTTGTAGGATGGTAGAAAAAACGTTGTAATTTTTGTTACAGAGTCACTTTAAAAACCGCCAGGGGGCAGCGCAGCCGTTTTTTTGATTTTTTTTTTTATATCATGTAGCGAGCCGAGGGCGGGGCGGCGGCGATCGAAGTGCTGACGCAGCTAGCAAAGTGCTAGCTGCGTTCAGCAAAAAAAAAAATTATTCAAATCGGCCCAGCAGGGCCTGAGAAAACCTCCTGCGCGGCTTACCCCGAACTACGTTCGGGGTTACCGCCAGGAAGGTTAAAGCAGTATTGTCACCATAAAATCAAATTTCAACAGCAACTGGTCTGAGTGTATTAAGTAATAAAGATGATAATCCTGCATTCAAAACTTGCAAAACTTTTTCTGCTGTTATGGTTTGTAGTTATCACATACTTTAGGAGCACTGGCCCTAGTGCCAAACAGTGCCAAAGAGTTGAATGCTGGGAGTTCTTTTTATCTATAATATATTCCTCCTCTTCCATTTATTTCCCTGCCTAGCTGCTTATCAGAAACACCCTCTGATTACTTGCAAGTAAGGCTGAGGTGACTCAGTGATTGGATGTGTAAATAAAAAAAAAAGACAGTGCATTTGTAAGTATACACCTCAGTGGGAGTGTCTGAGGACTCTGGGAGGAGGGCAGTTAATGAATACACAATGAGCAAGAGAAGGGAGGGGGAAAAACAAGAGTCAGGGAGGATATGATGTCAGCATTAGCTTGGCAAGATGGCCACTGCCAGGATTTTCTGCTTTTCCTTTATAAAATTCACAGAAATCATTACGTGGATAGCACAATACATCTGTTATGTAAGTAGAAGTAGTATTTATCTACTTATATATGTGTTTTGTATTTCTAGGTTAGCATGGGTGTCGCTTGTTCTTTAACCATCCTGGCGGTAAGCCCGGGCTGAGCTCGGGCTATGCCGCGCAGGAGGATTTCTCAGGCCCTACTGGGCTGATTTGCATAATTGTTTTTGGAACACGCAGCTAGCACTTTGCTAGCTGCGTGTACTGCCCGATCGCCTCTGCTCCGCGCCGATTCGCCGCTAGCCGCCGCGCGCCCCCCCCCCCCCCCCGAACCCCATGCACTGCCTGGCCAATCAGTGCCAGGCAGCACTGAGGGGTGGATTGGGACTCCCTTTGAAGTCACGACGTCGATGACGTCATCCCGCCCGTCGCCATGGTGACAGGGGAAGCCCTAATGGAAATCCCGTTCAGAACGGGATTTCCAGACGGGCTTTATCGCCGGAGGCAATCGAAGAGGGTGGTGGGATGCCGCTGCACAGCGACTGTCATGTAGCTAGTGCTAGGCTAGCTACATGACTTAAAAAATAAAAAAAAATAGTGCTGCACTGCCCCCTGACGGTTTTCATTGACCGCCAGGGGGGTTAAGAAAGCCCATCAAGACTGCTCCTATTTCAGCTCAGTTAGTTAATAGTTTTATCGTGTTCATAAGGAATTTCTTATTTGTGGCCCTAAAAAAAATTTGGAACAGGAGACTAATTTATTAATGGAATTAAAGGGTTAAATGCCAATCAAAATGCATATGTGAGAGTTAATGGTCACATTACTAAAGGCCTTTTGATCCAGAACAGACTAAGCTACGAGTGTCTGTTGCTCCAACTTCTGTTTAATCTAGGTCTAAAAACCCTAATAAAAACATTCAGGAGGAAAGTAAGTTACAAGGCCTTAATATAATAAAAGGATGCTATAAAGCTCTTGGTGTTTACAGATGATACTGTATACTTCTCAAATGAATCAACTCAGTAACAATTAAAAGATGCTAAGATATACTAGAGATGTTCAATTATTATTCCAACTCTAAAATTGATAGGGAAAAAGCATTGATAAATGATCAATTAAGTACTTAGGAATCCATTTATGTAGCGATAACAATAATGTACTGTACATGCTAAGATTATAGGAAACCCATTTCATATAGCAAAAAGAAGCTAAAACTATGGGATCAGCACTACTTTAACATTTTAGAAAGAATCAATATCTTAAAAATGATCATTGCCCAAGATCCTTTATGTGATGCAGAGCCCTCCTAACGTCCTCCTTAGCACATGGTTCAATTGGTGGCTCAGGTTATTTCAAAACTTTAAAGGACAAATTTAATGAGAGGGATATGAAGGCTGCCATATTTATTTCCTTTTAAACAATACCAATTGCCTGGCAGCCCTGCTGAGCTATTTGGCTGCAGTAGTGTCTGCAACACACCAGAAATAAGCATGCCTCTAAACTTTTCAAATCTGACAATGTCAGAAACATCTGATTTGCATATGCTTGTTCGAGGTCAATGGCTAAAGGTATTAAAGGCAGAGGTTTAGCAGGGTAACCAGGGATATGGCAGCCTCCACCATCCCTCTCGCTTCAGTTGTCCTTTATGTGGGACAAAACCAGACTAAGAATTGCATATAGAATTATACCCCAGGACAAAATGACAGGTGGGCTGGTGCATCAGGAATCCTGTCAAGCTTTTGGATGGTAATGGAACAGAGCAATATTAACCTAAGAATAATTTTTTTCCTGCATGCCACATGACGACAGACGGCGATCTCACCATAGAGATAGAGCACTCCCAGAGGACAGGAGAAAGAAAGGCAGTGCTGATCTGGATACCATAGAGGTAAGTTCTTTGCAGGGGCTGCCTAAATTGGTGGGGTTTTCTGGTGTGTGTGTGTGTTCTGAATTTTAGGGTATAAAAGAGGAAAAAATGCACTGCTTTTAGACCCTAAAAATCCAGAACTAAACAGAACACCAAGGAGGTGAACAATTCCTTCCGCTGATACAAGGATCCATCTTCCAGGTTAGGTGTTTTGTGACTATACATGCTATGGGTGTAAAGCTCATAATGGCCAGGCTTGTTTCATGACCTTTGCAAGATGGACCCATAGGTTGTGAGGATAACCAAGGGAAGGGTTGTGAATATTGCAGGCTGTGGGCTCCCTTGCCACCCTCCCGTGCTGCTCCATTCTCCCCCAGCCAGCTGCGTGTGTGGCCCTGGTCACGCTCCCATGTCTTAGCGAACTATGCATATGCAGAATGCTCCCGGCTACAGGAGCGCAATCAGAGGGATCTACGAGGCAAAGGCTGCACATGCCTAGTAGAGCATGACTGGGCCAGTAGAGGAATATACCGAGCTGTGCTTGGGGGAAAACTGAGCAGCCTGGGAAGACCGTGAGATAGCCCATGGCTTACAGGGGACTGGAGGAAGTCCCAGGTAAGTTTAAATGCTTGTACCCATTTCATCTCCGGTACACTTTGTCAGGTGGCTCTGTACTGTGCATGCACTAGTGTACACCCATGCATACACCGTATGGAGCCGCTGTCTTCTGAAGCACTCGGGAACACAAGTGTTTCCAAAGCCTTCCGAGAGCTCCCGAAATCGCGGCATTTCAACGGAGGACAGTGGTGGACCAAAGGCACAGAGAGAGGACTGGGAAGGCTCTATAAGATCCAGTCTTCCCTCTCCACAGGTGAGAATCTTTTTTTTCAGGTCGTGTCACATTTAAAGGGGCACTATGGTGAAAAATGGTAAAATCTAAAATATGTGCAAACAGACAAATAAGAAGTATTTTTTTTTCCAGAGCAAAATGAGCCATAAATTACTTTTCTCCTATGTTGCGGTCACTTACAGTAGGTAGAAGAAATGGGTTTTGGACTAGTCCATCTCTTCATAGGGGATTCTCAGCAAGGCTTTTTATTCTTTATAAAGATATTCCCTAAAAAGGATTTAAACAATGATACTGGCCAGCTTCCCTGCACGCTGCACAGTTTTTTGGCAGTTGGACAGAGCAACTGCCATTCACTAAGTGCTTTTGAAAATAAATAAATCCCTGAGAATCCCCCATGAAGAGATGGACTAGTCCAAAACCTGTTGCTTGTGTCAGATTTCTACTAAGTACTGTAAAAAACAGCAACATAGGAGAAAAGTAATTTATGGCTCATTTTACTCTGGAAAAAAGTACTTATTTGTATATGTTTGTACATATTTTAAATTTTAAAATTTTTCACCACAGTGCCCCTTTAATTTAAACAACAATGATAAAGCAAACAATGCATGTCATGGCAGGCGGCAGTAGCCCAACAAAAGGTGGAAGTGGGCAAAACACTGCAGTCCTGTAGCCTGATCATTCCATTACTGGCTACAATTTCAGTGGTCATACCATATATATGAAAATATAATAAAAAATACAAATAAAATTATTGCCTGAGCACTGTTGAGCTTTACATGTAGTCATGCATTGTACACATACAGACGGGTCTGTACACACATGTGATCTGCCAATAGTGCGAGCAGCCATTACACCTTACCTCCCTCACAGATGAATGTGCATGCCTTGTCAGGTGTGCGCCCTCCCTGAGCATAGTAGGACATAAAAAGAAACCGTAAGTTTCAGTTAATGAAGGTAAACAAATTTTTTTCCAACAAAAAGGATTCGCCTCAGTTCTGGTCTTTTTCAGCACTATAACTTACCCTCTTCACAGCTGAACTACAGATCTTTGGTGCCCTTTGATAAAATACATGGATAGATAAATAGCCTAGTGACTTCAATATAATATTAAAGGGAACCTTAAAGAGACTCTGAAACGAGAATAAATCTCGCTTCAGAGCTCATAGTTAGCAGGGGCACACATGCCCCTGCTAAAACGCCGCTATCCCACAGCTAAACGGGGGTCCCTTCACCCCCAAACCCACCCCCACAAGACTTGGTCGTCAACTTGGTTGTGAATTTTTTCTTTCTGGAGGCAGGGCTAACGGCTGCAGCCCTGCCTCTAGTCGGGTCTATCAGATGCGCATCGCCGCCTCTCCCCCGCCCCTCTCAGTGAAGGAAGACTGAGAGGGGCGGGGGAGAGGCGGAGGTACGCGTCTGATAGACGCGCGGGAGGCAGGGCTGCGGCGGTTAGCCCTGCCCCAATGCGGAAGCGCTCCCCGGCTGTACGGAGGGGATTTGGGGGTGAAGGGACTCTCGTTAAGCCGCAGGATAGCGGCATTTTAGCAGGGGCACGCATGCCCCTGCTATCTATGAGGTCTGAAGCGAGATTTATTCTCGCTTCAGACTCTCTTTAACTGAACGGGGGGTAAAGAGTTTCACTTACCTGGAGCCATTACTAGCCCCCTGCAGCAGTCCTGTGCCCTCAGTCCTGCGTTGCCGCATTCCGATATGTGGCAACGCGTATCTTTGTACGCGTTGCGGTCCGCAACAGCACTAATTGCAGTAGGGAATGCGTCCAATAATACGCATGGCAGCCGGCAGACTGGTGAGTCGTCAAAAACGAAACTAAGTGACAGAGGGGGACCGGAGGATTCCAGAGCGGCTCCGAGGGCACAGGACCGCTGCAGGGGGCTGGAAATAGCCCCAGGTAATTGAAACTCTTTACCGCCCGTTCAGTTAAGGTTCCCTTTAAAGGGAACCTAAACCGAGGGATATGGATGTTTCATTTTAAACAATACCAGTTGCCTGGCAGCCCTGCTGATCTCTTTGGCTGCAGTAATGGATGAATCACAGATCTGAAACAAGCATGCAGCTAATCCAGTCTGACTTCAGTCAGAGCACCTGATCTGCATGATTGTTCAGGGGTTATGGCTGAAAGTATTAGAGACACAGAATCAGCAGGAGAGTCAGGCAACTGGTATTATTTTAAAAGGAAAAATCCATATCCTTTTCAGTTTAGGTTCCCTTTAATCAAACAAACATAAGCAATCTACCAGTCGTAGTCGGCATGTCTTTAGACTTTTGAAACTGTCAGATTACAATTTCGTGGAGCAGCAGTTCGCTTAGTGCACATCACTCATTGTGAGTTTTTTGAGGTGATTCACCCATATTGTTTTTTTACATGCCTGGTGTTGGTGTCAGTCTCAGCTTAGGAATAAGAAATGCTCCTTGGCAACAACAAAAATAAAAATTTGGAGTCAAGAAGGAATTCCAAACGCTCTGAACCCCCAACAATGTACTCACTGGTGCAGGATCTGGTTGCTAGGCTACAGTAAACAACAAGGAAGCTATCCGCAAACTTCAGTCAAGTTCATAAAAGCCAGTTTTCTGTGGTAAATATCCACACATAAGACAAAGAAATCCACAGGATCATACTGACGCGTATCGGGCTTTAGGTGTGCCCTTAGTCACAGTTACAAAGAACCTGAGAGAAAAGTTGAGCCTTTATAGGTGGGTGGAGGAAAAACTAGATGTCATCAGAAGGGCACCTGTTTTTTCAGCAAACAAGACCTTTCCCATTAAGCATTACATCAATTGTGACACAAAATATGTGATATATGCAATTTCATGCACAAGCTGCCATACCGATATACGTGGGTTGTACTAGACGTAACCTTAGAGCAAGTATTGGAGAACAATATGGGGGTGAGAACTGGAAGACCTTCCAAAAATCAGTGGTATCTAAGCACGTCAAAACATGCTACAAGGATGATATGACAGTCTTCATTTCTCAGGGAGTAGAGAGATTGTGCTGCCAAATCAGGTGAGATGATCTGCAGAGGCTCCTCTTAAAACCAGAGGCCTTCCGGATACATCTAATGTGCACCCGCACCTTACTTTCACTTCAATACTTAGGAGTTGATTCATTCATTAATGTGAGGAGCACGAGTTGCATCACACGTGGAAGTGCAAATAAATACAAAATAGAGATTAAGGGGTTGATTAATTACGCTCAGGGATGCTCACTGAATGCTTGACTGGCTTGAAGGAGGAAGTGCGCTGGTGTGAGGCTTGCAACACGAACAACAGGAGGAACTTACGCGCGCTCCTTGCTAATAACAGCTGCTACACATCACGCCCTGGTCGTTGGGTCCAATGGCTTTGTAGGACGTGATCCTTGCGCTTTGATTGGCCAACAGGCTGCCTGCGCGCCGGGAAAGCAGGTGGAAGAACAAATTGAAACACGACCGAACGACAAATCGACTGCAAAAACGCATCGTGTATTCCCAGCATTAACCTACACAGTGTGCAATATGGTTATAGTTATAGTTATTTTGGCTGAAAAAAGACATACGTCCATCGAGTTCAACCAGTACAAAGTACAACTCCAGCCCGTCCCCCACATACCCCTGTTGATCCAGAGGAAGGCGAAAAAAACCCCACCAGGCATGGTCCAATTAGCCCCAAATGGGAAAAATTCCTTCCTGACTCCAGATGGTAATCAGATAAAATCCCTGGATCAACATCATTAGGCATAACCTAGTAATTGTAGCCATGGATGTCTTTCAACGCAAGGAAAGCATCTAAGCCCCCTTTAAATGCAGGTATAGAGTTTGCCATAACGACTTCCTGTGGCAATGCATTCCACATCTTAATCACTCTTACTGTAAAGAACCCTTTCCTAAATAAATGGCTAAAACGTTTTTCCTCCATGCGCAGCTCATGTCCTCTAGTCCTTTGAGAAGGCCTAGGGACAAAAAGCTCATCCGCCAAGCTATTATATTGCCCTCTGATGTATTTATACATGTTAATTAGATCTCCTCTAAGGCGTCTTTTCTCTAGACTAAATAAACCCAGTTTATCTAACCTTTCTTGGTAAGCGAGACCTTCCATCCCACGTATCAATTTTGTAGCTCGTCTCTGCACCTGCTCTAAAACTGCAATATCTTTTTTGTAATGTGGTGCCCAGAACTGAATTCCATATTCCAGATGTGGCCTTACTAGAGAGTTAAACAGGGGCAATATTATGCTAGCATCTCAAGTTTTTATTTCCCTTTTAATGCATCCCAAAATTTTGTTCGCTTTAGCTGCAGCGGCTTGGCATTGAGTACGATTATTTAACTTGTTGTCGATGAGTACTCCTAAGTCCTTCTCCAAGATTGATGTTCCCAACTGTATCCCATTTATTTTGTATGGTGCTAGACCATTGGTACGACCAAAATGCATGACTTTACATTTGTCAACATTGAATTTCATCTGCCATGTATGTGCCCATATAGCCATCCTATCCAGGATATCTGTCTCTTTAAAATCTAGGTGGTTGCCACCTATAAAGGCTCCACCTTTTGCTAAGGTTCTTTGTAACTATGACTAATTGCATACCTAAAGCCCGATACCTGTCAGTTTGATCCCGTGGATAACTTGTCTTATGTGTGGATTTTTTCCAAATAAAGAAAACCGGCTTTTATGAACTTGAAAAATAAAAACCTCTGTCCCTTCCTCTCCAACTACAAAAAAGTAACTTTACTGTTGTCTGTCTCTCAGCTGGAAATATTTTCCCTTGCTTCCTGTCAAGAGGAAGCGATAGAGAAGACCATAAGCAGTGACTATGGCAAGAATGACTTCCTCACGCTACCTAAACCTAAAGAAATAAGCATCCTCACTTCACCTCTCTGATGATATCCTAACAAAAGCTGACATTTCACCTCAGCTGAATATATCTCACCTCTGAATATAACCTTTTAGATGATTCCCAACACTAACCTATTGCTAATACAGTACCAACATTACCTGATACTTCTGCTTTATCTTATCAGACAGTACCATTAACCGTAACCTGGCTCTAATACTAAATAATAATTACAACTCAATTCTAGTAGTCCTGATAGCATAGTTTTCTAGAACTGACTGCTTCAGGTAATAGCACTTATTTTAATTGCGTGCATAGGTTTAAGCAAGAGCACCTACCCCACAGCTGACCATACTTAGACCTGGCAATTGGCCTTTCAGTCACTGAGCATTACCACTGTAGGGGGTAAGTGTGTTTTGTACACAACCAGGTCCTACTGCAGACAACTCTCAAAGGAGTTAGTGGTGGTGGATTGGGTAGCTAGTGTCGCAAAGGTGCCAGATGATGCATGCAATTTTTTTCTGCTTATAGTTCAAGTTTACTTTAACTAAACACAGGATACCGTATTAGTCACTACAGCGCATCAGCAGTATATTTATTTTCATTAATATTATGTACAAAAAAATGTAACCAGCAGTATATAGATCTTAATAAGACTAGAAGCATTAAATCAGTGCACTCGAATTCGGAGTGCTGGCTTTCCATTAGGTCTAAAGTGTATGTGATTCATATATTAAATCCACACATGGTTAAGTAACACAGAGTGGCCAATTATAATGCATTTAAGAATAATGACCAATTACAGGTCTGAGGGGAAAGATATAAGCAATCATGCTAGTCAGAACTTCTTAGCATTATAAAGAGCCAACAAGAAGGTCACAGTGAACGTGACTGTTCTAAATAAGTAAATTAAGATTCAAACTAGCCATTTGCTAAAGACATGCTTCTAGGTAAAAAGAATTTCTAATGCTACTTTGCCACAAAAATAGTACAGTTAAACTGACATACTGCTTTATTGTTAGAAAAAATGACCTACGGTAAAACAGCTTTATCTAAAGCTATAGTTTAAGTCTAAATCCATGCACAAATGCTTTCCTAGTCTTGTGCACATATTCCACAAGAGCTTGTATTACATGGTCTATACATTTCTTGCTTTTGTTGATGCCATGTACATCATTTTTGTCTAACAGTTCATAAATGCCTTAGTAGGATTTTAACGGCGATCAATTTGTAACACCAAGAAAACAGTAGGGTACAGTAGATCATTTGTTTTAGTTAAAAAATCCAATTCATTAACACACAGAAGCATAACAAAATAGCAAAATATCGCCTTGTGTGCATCACATGGAGCGCTGGTGTAATGACAACTGCACTGGTGCATTGTGGAGGAAGGCGGGGACGCAGTAAAAAAGGGACAGAACATTCAGAGAGCACGTACTGTGGGTACGCTTCAACGCCAACAATGGGCATTATTCACAAAGCTTTTCACCTGTTTCCCTCTGTTTTCACCTTATCTATGTTACATTTTTAAGCTCCCAAAGTGCTAAAATATAATATAATTAAGGTAAGAAAAGTAATATTGAAATGAAGTTAATCGGGAACAACTTACTTTGAGTGATTATTTTTCTAGTTAAGGGGCCCATACACCTAACGATTTTCCCGCCGATATACGGCCGATTCGATCACAGTGATCGAATCGGCTGTGAAATTGCCACGCACACCGCTGACAGAACGATCGATTTCCGTCCGAAATCGATCGTTCCCGTCGATTCCCGACGATCCGTCCGGCGGGTCGGGAGTGCGTCGATAGCGGCGTTCGAATGCCCGACGACCAACGCAATACAGTGGGTCTACATTACCTGTTCCGGCCGGCGAGAGTCCCCGCTGTCACTGATGTCTTCTCCGCTCTGGTCTGGTCTCCTGCATGCTTCACTTCTTCCTGCCCAGCAGGAAGTTTAAACAGTAGAGGGCGCTCCGGGCAGGAAGAAGTGAAGCATGCCGGAGACCAGACCAGACCAGAGCGGAGAAGAAGACAGCAGTGACATTTGGACTCACGCCGGCGGAGCAGGTAATGTATGCGGGGGGGGGGGGGGGTTTGGGAAGCGGCGGCAGCACCACCACCACCGACCACAGATTGTGAACGGTTTCAGGCTGAAATCGGTTCACAATCTGTTTGCAGTAAAGGTGGCCATACGATCCCTCTCTGATTAGATTCGATCAGAGAGGGATCCATCTGTTGGTCGAATCTGATGGCAAATCGACCAGAGTATGGCCACCTTAAGTGTGCTGAAAGGTTATTTTTATCAATTAGGTGATAAATAAGTCATTTATGAGAAGTTTTGTGAATAGAGCCCAAAGTGTGATGACAGTCAGACGCTCACCTAAATTAGCCAGGCTCTAGAGAAAACACTACTTGTTATTGTACATAGAGCAATCTTAAAGATAAATGTCAACCCTAGTATGTACAATATCAGCAGGGCCGGCCTTTGCTATGAGCGACCTGTGCGGTCGCTCAGGGCGCCATGCTCTCAAGGGCGCATGCGCCCTGTCGCCCATTGCCGCCCCGCTGTCTCCCTGTGTCCTCTCCGTCTATATTTAGAGCAGGACTACAAGAAAATGGCTGCTGATGTCCACAAATGCAGACAAATGGCGACCATTTTCTTGTAGCCTGCTGGATGGAGCGGAGGCGGGGAGAGAAAAGTGACGTCGGCGCTGGAGCTGGATGTCAGGTGAGTCAGTCTCTGCCCGGTCTGCTGCCACATAAAGGGGGGGGGGGGGTTGATTGGGGCAAACTACCTACACTGGTGGCAAACTACCTACACTGGGAGCAAACTACCTACACTGGGAGCAAACTACCTACACTGGGAGCAAACTACCTACACTGGTGGCAAACTACCTACACTGGGGGCAAACTACCTACACTGAGGGCAAACTACCTACACTGGGAACAAACTACCTACACTGGTGGCAAACTACCTACACTGGTGGCAAACTACCTACACTGGGAGCAAACTACCTACACTAGGGGAAAACTACCTACACTGGGGGCAAACTACCTACACTGGGGGCATACCGGGGGCAAACTACCTACACTGGGGGAATACTACCTACACTGGGGGCAAACTACCTACACTGGGGGCATACTACCTACACTGGGGGCAAACTACCTACACTGGGGGCAAACTACCTACACTGGGGGCAAACTACCTACACTGGGGGCAAACTACCTACACTGGGGGCAAACTACCTACACTGGGGGCAAACTACCTACACTGGGGGCAAACTACCTACACTGGGGGCATACTGGGGCAAACTACCTACACTGGGGGCATACTGGGGCATACTATCTACACTGGGGGCATACTACCTACACTGGGGGCAACCATGCTAATACACTGGGGGAAACTGTACTAGCTACACTGAGGGCAGCTATGCTACCTATATGGGGCAACTATACTACCTACACTGGGGGCAACTATGCTACCTATATGGGGACAACTATGCTACTTATTGGGGGGGGGCAACAAAATCCGGTTTCGCTCAGGGCGCTGTGAAACCTAAGGCCGGCCCTGAATATCAGCTGCTTCACTAAGCCTCAATTCACTAAGCATTACCGCATTCAGTAATGCAGAATACAGACGATTTTACTGATATGTATACATGTGTGATTCATCCAACACCAGACCACTCCTACATATATGCACAATGAACACCTATAAATATGACTCAGAGTGACTGGGTTAGAGAATTTAGAAAAAAAGCAAGCAGAACCCATCTGCACCCAAGTCTCACTTCAATGAGTCATAGACACAAAATGTATATAAGTAAAAATTTGCATTTATTAATACAATTAAAAAGGTTAATATTAATCATACAGCTTTAGGTGATCTGAATGTCTGGGCAGCTAAGGGAAAAAGATGTAACATTGAACAGCAGCAAATGTCGAATAATGGAACATATTTCAAACCAAGGAAGGATGGCAATGCATTCTAGTTTTTAGAGGGTAACCCATATGGCTGGAGAGTCCTTCAATATAGGGATGCTAGGATGCAAAGGAATATAATAGCAGCAATCAATTGACACAGAGTTCCTGACCAAAAGCAGGCAACTGATAATACTGTGACGTTCTTGTCCACAGGCAGGCCACTGATTGTGTATAGAATTTCTGTCCAGCAGCAGGCAGTTAGTGGTTTTGGGAAATCAGGGATTGCCTATAGGCCATGCTGGGCCCCAGATTAATGATAGATTAGCATCATGACAGCAGATATCCAGCTCAATGTTACTGTCCAGAAGCAGGCAACTGTATATCAAGAGAGTCTCAAGATGTGGTAATAGAACACTGTGTCCATGAAATGCAATATGTGGCAATCTAAAGCAATCCGAAGTTCCTGTCCAGAAGCAGGCAACTGTTGTAACCACTGTAGTTGATTTGGATGGTTCAGATAATATCCATCTTTAGCATATAGTGCATGTCATAAGCATAATCATTGCATCATGTGGAACAGATAAAGCATCCATAGGATCGAATAATGGCTCTATATGAGTAATTTGTAAACAGTCCCAATGTGAGGCAAAAGAATAAGCCTCAACATAAATGATGAAACAGGTTTGTGGTGCTGTTACAAGCTTACATGTCCTTATGTAGATGCCAGGTGCCAGCCTTTTCCAAGAGAAGTGATGGGTATTGCTGCAGTAAGGTCTTCCCCAGGCCGCCCAGACCTTGTCTACCGGTTTCGCTGAAAGATTCGGCTCATCAGGACACAGACCGCCAGGTATGTATGTCAGGAGCGGTCTCCATGCGCCTTAAATGGCGTTTACGTCGAGGAGGCCCAAGCCACGTGACTTCCGTGGGCGTGGCTTCTGCGATCCAGCGTGGTCCGTCCGGCCGGAACTGACGCATGCACGCATGCCCAATGCGTACATCGCGCCGTTCCGGTCGGTAGCCTGGCAACAAAGGGAGCTGGGCCAGGGGCCGGCCAGATCTAGCCGATCCCGCCCCTCTCCTTGCCAGGCTAAGTGCCGGGCGTGTGGCGAAGAAATGGAGCGGACCCTAAAGGGAGGGCAGAAGGGGAAGGTAAAGACACACATACATTGAGGAGAAGGGGGAAAAAGGAAAATAGAGCCAGCTCCAAAGAAAACGCCCCCACCCAGCACAACGGACTCTTAAAGGAGACCCTACCTGAACCAAAATATACTATTTCAGATCAAGATATCATATAAATCTTATATAAATAAAACAAGGAACATAGACATTTGTCAATAAGGCATTTCATATCAGGAGAGCAAATTCAACACAATAGTACTATACAAAGGAGATTGCATATATATAAGACAAAAAAGCAAAAAAGGGGGGGACTGCCAAGACATAGAAAGTGCAGTCCTGAATTTGGGATGCTGCGGGTAGTCCCCCCACCCAACCAAAAGACCCCCGAAACAGGCGGAGGGGGCCTAATGCCCACCCACCCCAAAACACATAACCCCCTCCCCCACCCCCCCACCCCATCCCCAAGTATATATACCCCCTCATAGAGGTTATTATTATATATAGTTCACAAAAAAGGAGCATACTTTAAATTGTCATTAAGTCCTGGAGGTTTCGTTGCCTTAAGGTTATAGATCCATCGGCACTCAAGTTGTGTCAGGATGTTATCAAAATCACCTCCTCTCAGGGGTGGATGTATCCTATCCAGTCTATTGCTCTTTTATAGGCCTTTTTAATGCATGACCCCGAGTATCCTCTAGCTTTAAATCTAGAATTTAGTTCTGTTGCTTCCAGCTTGAAATACTCCAAGTTGGAGCAGTTTCTCCTGGCCCTCAAGTATTGTCCCACAGGTATACTGTTAATCAGGTGTGCAGGGTGAAAACTTTCTGCATGTAATATTGTATTGGAGGCAGTTGGCTTCCGATACAGCTTAGTAGTAATCATCCCATCTTCCTTTAACCCTCACCTGGAGGTCAAGGAAGGGTATTGATAATCTATGAAAAGCATGTCAGTTTCAGATTCAAAGTGTTAATATTTAACATTTCCACAAATTCCAGGAGGAGTTCCTCCCCTCCTGTCCACAGCATAAAAATGTCGTCGATGTACCTGTGCCACACATCAATATGACACAGGTACTCGACAATGTCATCATTGGAAAATATATCCGCCTCCCACCCCCCCAGGTACAGGTTGGCGTATGACGGGGCACATGTTGTCCCCATCGCCGTCCCCTGCACCTGGAGGTAGTGTGTAAGTAGAAATTCCAATAATTGAAGAAGAAAGAAGGAGTGATCCTTCTCTGTACATGGTAAGGTATCTAAGTATCTAGCCACAGTGCGGAGCCCCCCACTGTGGGGTATACTTGAGTATAGGGCCTCAACGTCCAATGCGACTAGGAGGGCACCAGGCGGCGCACACACTCCATCAAGGACCCGCAGCATATGGGAGGTATCTTGTACATATGAAGACAATGTTTGCACATGTTTCTGTAAATGAAAATCCAAATATTTACTTATATTTTCCGTCAAAGAACCACAAGCCGATATAATCGGTCTTCCCGGAGGGTGCACCAAAGACTTATGCACTTTGGGCAACGCATAAAATGTGGATATTATAGGATGTTGAATTTTAAGAAACACAGCCGTTTGCGAAGAAATAATATTCTGACTAGCTGCGTGATCGATGATGGCGAAGAGCGCCCCCTGGTCCCTCAGCACATTGGACGCAGAGGCCCTCGAATACCATTCGCGATTCCTCAGAATGCGTAGGCACATTTCCTCATATTGTTCATTGTCCATGACCACGACATTGCCCCCTTTGTCGGAGGGCTTAATCGTGATCTGTGACATCTGAGATAGTTCCTGTAAAGCCTCAAATTGGGCAGTCGTGAGGTTGTCACTGCCTCTTTGAATATGTATGGAGTCCAGATCCTTTAATACCGTCTCAACAAACAAACTAGCCCTGGGACTTGCTGACAGGGAGGGAAAATAGCGTGATTTGTTTTTAAATTTGTTTTTATCAGGGTCAGTTTGTATAGGATCAAGTTGCTCCTCTGGGAAATAGCCCTCTTCCCAGAGGGCTGTTAGATCTCGCAGGGCCCTGTAATCTTTTTTTGTAAAATCTGACCAATCGCGAATAGCTCTACCTAGTGGAGCTTCTTCCTTCTGCATATGTTGTAACCTTTAAATTATTTTGCGTGCAAATAGGTTCAAATCCTTTGCACATTCAAATTTATCGATATTTGTTGACAGAGAGAATCCCAGTCCCAAGGACAATACTTTGACCTGCTCATCTGTAAGGGAGACATGACTAAGATTGATTACTGTATTGGGGTGATCACTGTCTATTTTTTGGGGTGCAGGTACTGTTCCATGTTCATTATTATTATTATTATTATTTAGTATTTATATAGCGTCGAAATATTACGCAGCGCTGTACAGTGTATATATATATATATATATTGTCTTGTCACTAACTGTCCCTCAAAGGAGCTCACAATCTAATCCCTACCATTGCCATATGTCTATATTATGTATTGTAAGTACTGTAGTCTAGGGCCAATTTTTTTTAGGGGGAGCCAATTAACGTATCCGTATGTTTTTGGAATGTGGGAGGAAACCGGAGTGCCCGGAGGAAACCCACGCAGACACGGAGAGAACATACAAACTCTTTGCAGATAGTGCCCTGGCTGGGATTCGAACCAGGGACCCAGCGCTGCAAGGCGAGAGAGCTAACCACTACGCCACCGTGCTGACTACGCCACCATTTTCTTGGAGGCCTGATTGGAAGATAGAGGGGTTGTGTTCTGCTGTGTTAATATCTGTGGTTTTATTTTTGTTTTTTTGGAGTCTTTTCCTTTTCCTTTTTCTACGTCCTCCGGTTCTCCTAAAAAACATCAGGATGGCCGGAGGGATTTGTGACCACTGTGGGGGATGGTGGGGTCATTTCCTTTCTTTTGATTGGTAGATTAGGAGTGTGGGCCAAACTGTGCGGCGTGCTGGGTATACCTTGGGGCTTAGTTTGTGATTCATCTTCGCTAGAAGTGATATCTGTGGGAAAATCTGAGATGTCTGAACCCTCATTGGGTCCAGATGGCTCTTTAGGGTTTTGTGGTTTAGGGTGTGGTTTTTTTGGGGAATTTTTTATCCTCCCAGTGATAGGCCTGACCCATTCTGTATGCTAATCTATCCCGTTCCAGTTTAGATTCTTTTTTATCGATAATTTCAAGATTATATTTATGAATGTGTTTGGTCAGGACCTCATTCCTTGAGGTAAAGACCGGGTTGTTTTCATGTCCTTTTAGTCTGGAATTTAAGGCCTCAATCTGTATGTCCAGGGAACTAAGATCCATCTGTAATAATTCCTTATTGTAGGCAAGTGCAATCTGTGAACTATTCTCAAAATTATCCTCCCATTTTTTCTTAAAGTCCCCAGTTATATGTCGTGAGTGTGGAAAGATCTGGACTCTCATATGGTAAGGGATAATTTTATCGGTCATGTATTTGTCAATATAGACACAGTCCCAGTGTTTCCTGGATTTAGCTTCTAGAAGTCTCTGGAGTTTGTTAAACCCATATAGGATTTCTTTATCTATCAAGGGACCAGAAGATGTTGATTTTTTGTCCCTTTGTAACTGGGAGATGAAATTGTCCCACTGGAACATAATTCAAATCCAATCGTAAAAATAAGGGGGAGAAAAAGCAAACCTGGGGGAGGGAGGACAAGGAGAGGGAAGGGAGAGGAAGGAGGGGGGGAAGGGGGGAAAAGGCAAGTCAGCTACACCCCCACACAGCGATGGGGCCGAGGTCGGGTAGGGGGACCAACAACAGCAATCCCAAAATAAAAAACAAAATCAGAAGTATGTATCTACATATATGCAAAAAGCAAACTTTTCAATGTGTTGGTGGAGTATGGTGGGTGGATGACACAAATGAGCAGTGGTCACAGGAGACCTAAAGAATATGTATACATGTGTGATTCATCCAACACCAGACCACTCCTACATTTATGCACAATGAACACCTATAAATATGACTCAGAGTGACTGGGTTAGAGAATTTAGAAAAAAGCAAGCAGAACCCATCTGCACCCAAGTCTCACTTCAATGAGTCATAGACACAAAATGTATATAAGTAAAAATTAGCATTTATTAATACAATTAAAAAGGTTAATATTAATCATACAGCTTTAGGTGATCTGAATGTCTGGGCAGCTAAGGGAAAAAGATGTAACATTGAACAGCAGCAAATGTCGAATAATGGAACATATTTCAAACCAAGGAAGGATGGCAATGCATTCTAGTTTTTAGAGGGTAACCCATATGGCTGGAGAGTCCTTCAATATAGGGATGCTAGGATGCAAAGGAATATAATAGCAGCAATCAATTGACACAGAGTTCCTGACCAAAAGCAGGCAACTGATAATACTGTGACGTTCTTGTCCACAGGCAGGCCACTGATTGTGTATAGAATTTCTGTCCAACAGTTAGGGGAGCTGGGCCAGGGGCCGGCCAGATCTAGCCGATCCGATATTATCTGAACCATCCAAATCAACGACAGTGGTTACAACAGTTGCCTGCTTCTGGACAGGAACTTCGGATTGCTTTTGATTGCCACATATTGCATTTCATGGACACAGTGTTCTATTACCACATCTTGAGACTCTCTTGATATACAGTTGCCTGCTTCTGGACAGTAACATTGAGCTGGACATCTGCTGTCATGATGCTAATCTATCATTAATCTGGGGCCCAGCATGGCCTATAGGCAATCCCTGATTTCCCAAAACCACTAACTGCCTGCTGTTGGACAGAAATTCTATACACAATCAGTGGCCTGCCTGTGGACAAGAACGTCACAGTATTATCAGTTGCCTGCTTCTGGTCAGGAACTCTGTGTCAATTGATTGCTGCTATTATATTCCTTTGCATCCTAGCATCCCTATATTGAAGGACTCTCCAGCCATATGGGTTACCCTCTAAAAACTAGAATGCATTGCCATCCTTCCTTGGTTTGAAATATGTTCCATTATTCGACATTTGCTGCTGTTCAATGTTACATCTTTTTCCCTTAGCTGCCCAGACATTCAGATCACCTAAAGCTGTATGATTAATATTAACCTTTTTAATTGTATTAATAAATGCAAATTTTTACTTATATACATTTTGTGTCTATGACTCATTGAAGTGAGACTTGGGTGCAGATGGGTTCTGCTTGCTTTTTTCTAAATTCTCTAACCCAGTCACTCTGAGTCATATTTATAGGTGTTCATTGTGCATATATGTAGGAGTGGTCTGGTGTTGGATGAATCACACATGTATACATATTCTTTAGGTCTTCGGTGACCACTGCCCATTTGTGTGATCCACCCACCATACTCCACCAACACATTGAAAAGTTTGCTTTTTGCATATATGTAGATACATACTTCTGATTTTGTTTTTTATTTTGGGATTGCTGTTGTTGGTCCCCCTACCCGACCTCGGCCCCATCGCTGTGTGGGGGTGTAGCTGACTTGCCCTTTTCCCCCCTTCCCCCCCCTCCTTCCTCTCCCTTCCCTCTCTTTGTCCTCCCTCCCCCAGGTTTGCTTTTTCTCCCTCTGGTTTTTACGATTGGATTTGAATTATGTTCCAGTGGGACAATTTCATCTCCCAGTTACAAAGGGACAAAAAAAATCAACATCTTCTGGTCCCTTGATAGATAAAGAAATCCTATATGGGTTTAACAAACTCCAGAGACTTCTAGAAGCTAAATCCAGGAAACACTGGGACTGTGTCTATATTGACAAATACATGACCGATAAAATTATCCCTTACCATATGAGAGTCCAGATCTTTCCACACTCACGACATATAACTGGGGACTTTAAGAAAAAATGGGAGGATAATTTTGAGAATAGTTCACAGATTGCACTTGCCTACAATAAGGAATTATTACAGATGGATCTTAGTTCCCTGGACATACAGATTGAGGCCTTAAATTCCAGACTAAAAGGACATGAAAACAACCCGGTCTTTACCTCAAGGAATGAGGTCCTGACCAAACACATTCATAAATATAATCTTGAAATTATAGATAAAAAAGAATCTAAACTGGAATGGGATAGATTAGCATACAGAATGGGTCAGGCCTATCACTGGGAGGATAAAAAATTCCCCAAAAAACCACACCCTAAACCACAAAACCCTAAAGAGCCATCTGGACCCAATGAGGGTTCAGACATCTCAGATTTTCCCACAGATATCACTTCTAGCGAAGATGAATCACAAACTAAGCCCCAAGGTATACCCAGCACGCCGCACAGTTTGGCCCACACTCCTAATCTACCAATCAAAAGAAAGGAAATGACTCCACCATCCCTCACAGTGGTCACAAATCCCTCCGGCCATCCTGATGTTTTTTAGGAGAACCGGAGGACGTAGAAAAAGGAAAAGACTCCAAAAAAAACAAAAATAAAACCACAGATATTAACACAGCAGAACACAACCCCTCTATCTTCCAATCAGGCCTCCAAGAAAATGAATATGGAACAGTACCTGCACCCCACAAAATAGACAGTGATCACCCCAATACAGTAATCAATCTTAGTCATGTCTCCCTTACAGATGAGCAGGTCAAAGTATTGTCCTTCGGACTGGGATTCTCTCTGTCAACAAATATCGATAAATTTGAATGTGCAAAGGATTTGAACCTATTTGCACGCAAAATAATTTTAAGGTTACAACATATGCAGAAGGAAGAAGCTCCACTAGGTGGAGCTATTCGCGATTGGTCAGATTTTACAAAAAAAAGATTACAGGGCCCTGCGAGATCTAACAGCCCTCTAGGAAGAAGGCTATATCCCAGAGGAGCAACTTGATCCTATACAAACTGACCCTGATAAAAACAAATTTAAAAACAAATCATGCTATTTTCCCTCCCTGTCAGCAAGTCCCAGGGTTAGTGTGTTTAAAGGATCTGGACTCCATACATATTCAAAGAGGCAGTGACAACCTCACGACTGCCCAATTTGAGGCTTTACAGGAACTATCTCAGATGTCACAGATCACGATTAAGCCCTCCGACAAAGGGGGCAATGTCATGGTCATGGACAATGAACAATATGAGGAAATGTGCCTACGCATTCTGAGGAATCGCGAATGGTATTCGAGGGCCTCCGCGTCCAATGTGCTGAGGGACCAGGGGGCGCTCTTCGCCATCATCGATCACGCAGCTAGTCAGAATATTATTTCTTCGCAAACGGCTGCGTTTCTTAAAATTCAACATCCTATAATATCCACATTTTATGCGTTGCCCAAAGTGCATAAGTCTTTGGTGCACCCTCCGGGAAGACTGATTATATCGGCTTGTGGTTCTTTGATGGAAAATATAAGTAAATATTTGGATTTTCATTTGCAGAAACATGTGCAAACATTGTCTTCATATGTACAAGATACCTCCCATATGCTGCGGGTCCTTGATGGAGTGTGTGCGCCCCACAGTGGGGGGCTCCGCACTGTGGCTAGATACTTAGATACCTTACCATGTACAGAGAAGGATCACTCCTTCTTTCTTCTTCAATTATTGGAATTTCTACTTACACACAACCATTTTGTGTTTGGTACCTCCCACTACCTCCAGGTGCAGGGGACGGCGATGGGGACAACATGTGCCCCGTCATACGCCAACCTGTACCTGGGGGGGTGGGAGGCGGATATATTTTCCAATGATGACATTGTCGAGTACCTGTGTCATATTGATGTGTGGCACAGGTTACATCGACGACATTTTTATGCTGTGGACAGGAGGGGAGGAACTCCTCCTGGAATTTGTGGAAATGTTAAATACTAACACTTTGAATTTGAAACTGACATGTGCTTTTGATAGATTATCAATACCCTTCCTTGACCTCCAGGTGGGGATAAAGGAAGATGGGATGATTACTACTAAGCTGTATCGGAAGCCAACTGCCTCCAATACAATATTACATGCAGAAAGTTTTCACCCTGCACACCTGATTAACAGTATACCTGTGGGACAATACTTGAGGGCCAGGAGAAACTGCTCCAACTTGGAGTATTTCAAGCTGGAAGCAACAGAACTAAATTCTAGATTTAAAGCTAGAGGATACTCGGGGTCATGCATTAAAAAGGCCTCTAAAAGAGCAATAGACTCAGACCGAGATACTCTGATTGTCCAGAGAAAGTCTAAGAAAAGCAACAGCTTCCTCGATACTGTCCCTCTCATTACTAAGTATAACAAACAACAGGACCAATTCCATAAAATCCTAAAGAGACACTGGCATGTCCTCACTGATGATGTGAGGATACGCCAATGTGTTTCAGATAAACCCAAATTGACATTCAGGAAAGCCCCTACCATTTCAAATAAACTTACCAGAAGTCACTATCAGGGGAACCAACGAGGAGATTCATGCACCGATTGGGGGATCTACAAATGTGGCTCCTGCAACCAGTGCCCTTATATCAAGGTGGGCCGACTTAATGTCTTTCCACATGTGAATCGGACTGTTAAGATTAGACATTTTATTAATTGTGCCACAGAGGGTGTCGTATATGTACTTTGGTGCGTATGTGGCGCCTTCTATATAGGCAAAACGACCAGAAATTTACGTCGCCGGATCTATGAACATGTCAACGATGTGGATAGCCATAATTTTGGCTCCCCGGTCGCAAGACATGTCATAGCATGTGAATTGAATCCATCCAATAAAATCTCTTTCAGTGCTGTGGATAGGATACATCCACCCCTGAGAGGAGGTGATTTTGATAAGATCCTGACACAATGTGAGTGCCGTTGGATCTATAACCTTAAGGCAACGAAACCTCCAGGACTTAATGACAATTTAAAGTATGCTCCTTTTTTGTGAACTATATATAATAATAACCTCTATGAGGGGGGTATATATACTTGGGGATGGGGTGGGGGGTGGGGGTTATGTGTTTTGGGGTGGGTGGGCATAAGGTCCCCTCCGCCTGTTTTGGGTGTCTTTTGGTTGGGTGGGGGGACTACCCGCAGCATCCCAAATTCAGGACTGCACTTTCTATGTCTTGGCAGTCCTCCCCTTTTTTGTCTTATATATATGCAATCTCCTTTGTATAGTACTATTGTGTTGAATTTGCTCTCCTGATATGAGATGCCTTATTGACAAATGTCTATGTTCCTTGTCTTATTTATATAAGATTTATATGATATCTTGATCTGAAATAGTATATTTTGGTTCAGGTAGGGTCTCCTTTAAGAGTCCGTTGTGCTGGGTGGGGGCGTTTTCTTTGGAGCTGGCTCTATTTTCCTTTTCCCCCCTTCTCCTTAATGTATGTGTGTCTTTACCTTCCCCTTCTGCCCTCCCTTTAGGGTCCGCTCCATTTCTTCGCCACACGCCCGGCACTTAGCCTGGCAAGGAGAGGGGCGGGATCGGCTAGATCTGGCCGGCCCCTGGCCCAGTTCCCTTTGTTGCCAGGCTACCGACCGGAACGGTGCGATGTACGCATTGGGCATGCATCAGTTCCGGCCGGACGGACCACGCTGTAGCGCAGAAGCCGCGCCCACTGAAGTCACGCGGCTTGGGCCTCCTCGATGTAAACGCCATTTAAGGCGCATGGAGACCGCTCCTGACATACATACCTGGCGGTCTGTGTCCTGATGAGCCGAATCTTTCAGCGAAACCGGTAGACAAGGTCTGGGCGGCCTGGGGAAGACCTTACTGCAGCAATACCCATCACTTCTCTTGGAAAAGGCTGGCACCTGGCATCTACATAAGGACATGTAAGCTTGTAACAGCACCACAAACCTGTTTCATCATTTATGTTGAGGCTTATTCTTTTGCCTCACATTGGGACTGTTTACAAATTACTCATATTGAGCCATTATTCGATCCTATGGATGCTTTATCTGTTCCACATGATGCAATGATTATGCTTATGACATGCACTATATGCTAAAGATGGATATTATCTGAACCATCCAAATCAACTACAGTGGTTACAACAGTTGCCTGCTTCTGGACAGGAACTTCGGATTGCTTTTGATTGCCACATATTGCATTTCATGGACACAGTGTTCTATTACCACATCTTGAGACTCTCTTGATATACAGTTGCCTGCTTCTGGACAGGAACATTGAGCTGGACATCTGCTGTCATGATGCTAATCTATCATTAATCTGGGGCCCAGCATGGCCTATAGGCAATCCCTGATTTCCCAAAACCACTAACTGCCTGCTGTTGGACAGAAATTCTATACACAATCAGTGGCCTGCCTGTGGACAAGAACGTCACAGTATTATCAGTTGCCTGCTTTTGGTCAGGAACTCTGTGTCAATTGATTGCTGCTATTATATTCCTTTGCATCCTAGCATCCCTATATTGAAGGACAGTCCAGCCATATGGGTTACCCTCTAAAAACTAGAATGCATTGCCATCCTTCCTTGGTTTGAAATATGTTCCATTATTCGACATTTGCTGCTGTTCAATGTTACATCTTTTTCCCTTAGCTGCCCAGACATTCAGATCACCTAAAGCTGTATGATTAATATTAACCTTTTTAATTGTATTAATAAATGCCGATTTTACTGATAACCTTCTTGCTGTAAATGCCAATTGACTAAACTTATCAGTCACCACACTGAAAAGTAAAAGTACTGACCAGTGAGGTAAAATTACTGACTTGTGCGGTAAATATCTCAAGAAATTGCAAAGACTAAGGCATTTGGTAAATCATGTAAAAGCGTTCGGTATTTATCTCCAGCTCTAACAAGTCGGTAACACACAATATCCATGCGGTAACAGTGACAGATGTACCAGAGAGCCAATAGGGAGAGCACCACAGCCATTCTTCTCACCCACATTTGATCTAATACTATGGAGGGCGGGACTTCAGAATGGCAGAGCAGGTAAAGGAGACATTTAATAAGGCTTTTCTGCATCCCTTTAGATGCACATATCTATATACTGATACAAAGAAGAGCTCCCTCTAGTGGCTGCATGCACATCTAAAGGGATGCCAAGGATGTACTGCACAGAGAAAACCGGACTCATGCACACCACTTGAGGGAAGACTCACAGCTTCCTGCCTGACCTGCTCCACAGCTGGTGAGACTTGAGACTTACTGAGCAAGTCTTAGTGGATTGAAGCATGGTTTGTTTTTTGCTATAATTATATAATTAATTACCTAAATTATGTTATTGAACTGCCCTTAGTGAATTGAGGAAATTGTGCAAGAAAATAGCAGTAGCTCTTCCCACAGGGCTTGGATTATCCTCAGCTGGAAAGCCAACACTACCTCAACCCAGAAAAAAGCCCAGCAGAGGCTATTTTTCCTACGCCAACTTAAGAAGTTCGGTATGGCCCGCGAGCTTCTGACGAGCTTCTACACTGCCACAATTGAATCTGTCCTCTGCTCCTCCATCCTGGTCTGGTATGCTGGATCCACCGCCAGCGACAGACACAAACTGCAGAGGGTCATCAGATCAGCGGAGAGAATCATCGGGAAACCACTCCCCTCTCTTGACCAGGTTTTCAACTCTAGACTGCGCTCCAGAGCTCAAAAAATCGCTAATGACCCGTCCCACCCAGGTTTCCGCTTCTTTAGTAGGCTCCCCCTAGGCCGGAGATTCCGATCCATCTACACCAGGACCACAAGGCACAGGAACAGTTTCTTCCCCTCAGCCGTAAATTATCTGAACTCTTAGAACTCTTAGATCCGTCCTCATCCTACCGCGACAAGTGGTGTCTGGTAGCACCCAGCCTGACCGCACGGGTGCACACTTCATATATACGTGTTCAAATGTGTCCAAACGCTGTAACTGTACCCCTTATATTGTCTGTCTGCTTACATATATGTATCGTTATGTCCTGCTTGTTCTCACACTAGCCCTGTACTTGCCAAACCCAATTCCGGGCACGGCCCAGCCGTGCTTGGCGAAATAAAAGATTCTGATTCTGAGCTGAGCCGTTTCAGGTAATGTGATGTTTTTTTAAACAGGATTTTTCAGTGCATAAACCTAATTTGATGCAAAAAAGTAAACATTTGATCATGATGCCAACTACACTTGATATTCTGTATTTAGAAATTAAAGCTACAAATTGGAAAACAAAGACAAATATCTGGAAACAAAAATACAATAGCAAAATATTGTCCAACTGCAGTTGGAGCAAAACAAAACATTTCTGGGAGTAGTTAATAGGTAAATGGAACAAGGTAAAGACAAAAGTATTGTTGTTTATTGTCTCACAAACTTAAGCAGTTACACTGGGTCTGACTTTTACTTAAAGAGAAACCGTGACCAAGAATTGAACTTCATCCCAATCAGTAGCGGATACCCCCTTTTACATGAGAAATCTATTCTTTTTCAAACAGATCATCAGGGGGGCTCTGTATGGGTGATATTGTGATGAAACCTCTCCCACATGAAACTCTGAGGACCATGGTACTCCTGGCAGTTTCCTGTCTGTGAACCTTGTTGCATTGTGGGAAATAGCTGTTTACAGCTGTTTTCAACTGCAAAAACAGCAAGCAGCAGCTACATCACCTGCCAGCAGTAAAAATGTCAACATGTGATAAATGTCAGAATATAAATCAGGGATTTAAAAGATTTTACAATGGGCAAACACTAAATCATTTATACATAATTATTGTAAAAATGAAGCACTTATTTTATTACATTATTTTCACTGGAGTTCCTCTAAGTTTTTCTGAGCTGGAGAACATTGGAAACATGAGTGATCTTTAAAACTTGGCCTTGTTTTATTAAACAAGGTCTTGCTGCTTGTGTCATAGCTCCCAACTGTCCCTCTTTCAGAGGCACAGTCCCTCTTTGGGTACCAATTCCCCCTGTCCTTTTTTCCTCATTCATCCCTCTTTCAGGACCGATGTACAGATCTATGTAAATAAACACATTTTTCAGTAGAAAATTACATATACCGTATATACTGGCGTATAAGACAACCCCCAACTTTTCCAGTTAAAATTTAAATTTTGTGATATACTCGCTGTATAAGACTATCCCTCTTGACTGTTGGACATTTGTATACTGTACTGTATGTACTGGTGCTAAACTGTATAAACAGGTACAGATACTGGAGCTGTGCTGTGTGTGGTACCCAGTATACAACAGCCAGCCAATCACGGCAAGCGATGTACCTTACCGGCGATTGGCTGGTTGTTGTATACAAAACCTGCTTGGATTGGTCAGCTATCCCTGTCTACAAGACTACTTGTACAGCACCACCCTTGCTGCTTTTATCAGAATCAGAAATCTTTTAGTCGCCACGCACGACTGGGTCGTGCACGGAATTGGGTTTGGCACATACAATTGCTTAGAGAGAGATTGAGAGTAGTATCAATATAAGAAATTTGCATAGTATCAACATAAGGAAAAAGCGTAGTCATACAATCATACAGTATAAGGGCATAGTCATACAAAAACACACAGTATAATCAGTAGTACATATTAATAGTTAGATGTGCAGCGGTATAGCGGTAGTCTGCAGGGTGCAGTTTAAACAGTTTACACTAGACAGTCCTTCAGTCGGCAACTGTAGCATTTAGGGGGGGGGGGGGGTGGAGTTAGAGATGAAGGGAGTTCAGAAGGTTGACGGCAGGGGGGAAAAAGGACTCTCTATGCCTCGAAGTTCTGGTGTAAATGGCTCGAAACCTGCGGCCTGAATGGAGCCGGCTGAAAAAGCGGTGTCCCGGGTGTGAGGGATCACTGGCAATTCTCAGTGCTCTAGATCGTAATCTGGAGTTGTGGAGGGGGTCGAGCAAGGGGAGAGGTCTACCGATGATTCTCTCTGGCGATCTAATGACCCTCTGCAGCTTGTATCTGTCGCTGTTGGAGGAGCCAGCGTACCAGACTAGGATGGATGAGCAGAGGACAGACTCAATGGTAGCTGTGTAGTTCAAGTTCATCAGCAGCTCCTGGGCCATGCTAAGCTTCTTCAGTTGGCGGAGGAAAAACAGCCTCTGTTGTGCTTTCCTCTGGATCAAGGTGGTGTTTGCCTTCCAGTTCAGGTCCTTAGAGATGGTAGTGCCCAGAAGGCGGACGCTAGCCACTCTTTCGACCTCTGTGCCATCAATGTAGATTGGTGGTGGAGTGGGCGCCTTCTTCCTGAAGTCCACTATCAGCTCCATGGTCTTGGCTGTGTTGAGGACCAGCCTGTTCTCCTTACACCACTGGCAAATTCTGTCGAGCTCACGACGATAGTCCTGCTCGTCATTGTTTGACGACAATGGTGGTATCATCAGCGAAATTGATGACTTTTACCGAGTCCACAGTGGATCTGCAATTGTTCGTATAGAGGGAAAACAGGATCGGTGACAGGACACAGCCTTGTGGAGCCCCTGTGTTTGTTGTCCTGGGATGAGATGAGATATGCCCCAGTTTGACAGCTTGGGACCTGTTGGTCAGGAAGTGTGTAATCCATAAGTGAAGGGTGGGGTGGACATTCAGTGCCATGAGATTGTTTTGGAGTATGCGGGGGCAGATGGTGTTAAATGCTGAGCTGAAGTCCAGCAGGAGGATTCTGACATATGGATTCGGTTTGTCCAGGTGGTTGTTTGTAAGCTCCAGGCAGATGTTGATGGCATCATCAGTGGATCTGTTCGCTCTATACGCAAACTGTAGCGGGTCCAGTAGCGCCGAGGTAGAAATCTTAAGGTGGGACAGGACCACCCTCTCAAAGGTTTTCATGATGACCGATGTTAGTGCCAAGGGCCTGTAGTTGTTCAGGTCGGAGATTCCCTGCTTCTTGGGGACAGGGATGATGGTGGACCTTTTGAAGCACACAGGGACTTTGCTTTCCTGGAGGGACCTGGTGTAGATGGAGGAGAGAATGGGAGCGAGCTGCCGTGAACAGGTTTTTAGGCAGGCTGGTGACACGCCATCTGGGCCGGAGGCTTTCCTGGCGTTCAGAGTTGTTAGATGGCGTAAGACAACTGCCTCGCTCACAGCTGGAGGTGGTATGCTCAGCCCTCGGTCATTATCATCCGCAGATGAGGACTGAGCATCTGAAGGTGTTGCTAGCCCCCCCAGTACCTCCTGGTCCTCGAACCTGCAATAGGTTCGGTATACAGTCGCTGTATATGGCAGGGATGCTGATGCGGAAGTTTTTGTGCTCCCCCCACCATATGCAGCAACTGCAGATTCTCCAATCTGGCTCAGAAGTTTCAGCACCCGCCCTATAAGACGACCCTCGACTTTTGTTAAGATTTTCCTGGGTTAAAAAGTAGTCTTATACGCCAGAATATACAGTAACTGACTAAACGTTATTTCCATGATTTAAATTGATATATTTCTTATTTTCAAATGTTGAAATAAAGAAAAATTACTGATGATAGAAAGGACCAGTGTGGCTTGAATGAAAAAGGTGCACATTTTGCTTCTGAATGCTTAGTGATATGCACGATGAGGGGTGTGGTGGGGCACGGCAGGGGCGTGTCTCAAAGTGTTCCTCTTTCTTATCTCAAATGTTGGGAGGTATGCTTGTGTGCATGTGACCACAATCACACAAACTCAAATTCACTAGTCTTACAGCAACTCTTTCCATTGTCTGATATGACTCAGATGAAGGTTGCAGACTTGCACCCTATCAGAATGCTGAAAAACATCTCACCCTGCTCCTGCGAATGTCCTGGCGGCATTACCATATATACTCGAATACAAGTCAACCTCGTGTATAAGTCGACTCCACTATTTGACCCTTTAAAGCTGGATTTTTTTATTAACTCAAGTATAAAGTCTACTCAGCAAAGTTAATGGTTGCACTTGTGGCTAGGAAGAATTAACAGCTGCACTTGGGGACCAGGAGGGGTTATTGACTGCACTGCATACAGTATTGCAGCCATTAACCCCTCCAACCCTTGAGTGCAGCAAATATCTCCTCCAGGCCCTTAGTTCTGCACTTATTCTCTCCCTTTTATGCAGTCCAGTATTTCCCCCCTGCACCTTTCCTTGTTAATTGTTGTGGCCAGTACTTTCAGACCGGAGTTTTCTTGGCATTTCCTTTGCTCAAAGTAACACTTACCACATGGTAAATTGCTGCAAATGGGAATGTCACTAATAGCAGTGTTCTCCCCAGGCTCTTTTAGCCAGGTGCTCCAGCCGGCTAATATTGGTGAGAACCCGGCTGTCATCGGCTCACTTCCTCATCCTCCTCCTATGCTGTAAGCAGAGTTGCATCAGCCCTGCATTCCCCCCTAGCACCCTACCTGGCTACTTTTTCACGCCACTCTTCTGAAAAAAAAATTCTGGGGAAGACAGTGCTAATAGTACACATATTACTTAGTGTGCTCAGTGTTTCCGACGACTTATGTATAAGTCGACCCCTATAATTTTATGAAGTGAATCAGACCTAAATTTCTAGACTTATACTCGAGTATGTACAGTAATTACTATTCCATGGACTCAGGTGAAAGTTGCAGTTCGCTTCCCAGCTATTGCTGGCAGCCAAATTGCACTTTTTTTTTTCTTACTTTAGTCTCTGGCTTTTCCAGCGCCCAAATAATCCTCTCAGCGCCGATTATAGCCTATGGCGGCATTCAAATGTCCAGCACCCGTTTTGCCTGCCTTGGTATGATGTGTATCAGAAGCTGTCTCTCTGACCACAACAAATTATTATAGAAAAACAAAGGAACAGAGTCTAAAGGTGGCCATACACTGGTCGATTTGCCATCAGATTCGACCAACAGATAGATCCCTCTCTGATCGAATCTGATCAGAGAGGGATCGTATGGCTACCTTTACAGCAAACAGATTGTGAACCGATTTCAGCCTGAAACCGTTCACAATCTGTTGTGGTGGTTCTGCTGCTGCTGCCGCCCCCGCCCGCCCGCATACATTACCTGCTCCGCCGGCGCGACTCCAGTCCCCCGGTCACCGCTGCTCTGTCTGCGCTCTGGTCTCCAGGTCTGGCATGCCTCACTTCTTCTAGCCCGGCAGGAAGTTTAAACAGTAGAGGGCGCTCTACTGTTTAAACTTCCTGCCGGGCTAGAAGAAGTGAGGCATGCCGGACCTGGAGACCAGAGCGCAGACAGAGCAGCAGTGACCGGGAGACTGGAGTCGCGCCAGCGGAGCAGGTAATATATGCGGGCTCTATTGTGTCGGTCGTCGGGCACTCAAACGCCGCTAGCGATGCGCTCTTTACCCGCGGGCGATCGACGGTTATTTTCCGCACGGTGCGATCGAAGGGATCGGACGAAATGGATCGAAATTCGGCTTGTAGCGTGAACGATTGGCAGCAGATTCGATCCCAGTAATCGAATCTGCTGTCGAAACGGGCGCAAATCGGGCCAGTTTATGGCCAGCTTAAGCTTTTTGTCATGTGAACCCTTGGATGAATCAGAGTACCACATTACTGAAATTCTCTGTCTAAAAAACACTAGAGCTCATGTTGTCAGTAACAGCCTTATCTCAGGTTGTGGAGCACTCTATGGATGGCCAGTGGTAGGGGTAACATTGGGGTGTAAGGTGTACACCTCTACTCATAAAAGCACAGTGAATATAGTGGTACATTCAGGAGAAACTAAGAGGCTAACGACCAAATTGATCTTTATTCTAAGCACCTTGGCATTGCTTAGACACGGTGATGGCTGTGCATCTATGATCTGTGTCCCCCAGTGCTCTTCTCTCCTACTCTGACACCATCCTGCTTACTCATCTGATGCAACACACTTCCCTACCCTCTGATTGGTGCTAAGGGCAGGATAGAAGTGCTGGAAGAGCCTGGCATGTTGTGGAATTCAGTGTTAGTTTTCATGCTGAATTACAGATGCTCACACATGTATTTTTTATGCATACAGTATTTCATCTCACTACAGCATGTACATACATATAGCCTGAACAATCAGGAAAGGTAAGCTCGCACACACCACTCTCTGAACACAATTTTTTTCCAGTTCCAGGAATATACCCACAAGAGTATTAACCCTCCTGGCGGTCTAATTAATTTCGCCAGGAGAGAGCGCAGCAGTTTTTTTTTTTTAAATCATGTAGCGAGCCTAGGGCTTGCTACATGATAGCCGCTGCTCAGTGGCATCCCCCCGCCCGCTTCGATCGCCTTCGGCGATCTCCGATCAGGAAATCCCGTTCAAAGTCGTGACGTCATTGGGAGTCCCACTAATTGGTCAGGCAGCGCACGGGGTCTGAGGGGGGGGGTTTGCGCGGCGCGACGGATAGCGGCGATCGAGCGCGGGGCGGCGGCGATCGGTGTGCGGGGTTACCGCCAGGAAGGTTAACAGAAGATCCAGGGATATAAATGCAAACATCCAGGTACATACTTGAAGCATAAACATTTTAGTTACAGCAGTGTAACCCTACCTCAACCCAAAACACCATATATAATCTGGTCACATGCCTGCACATAAATAAATCCATACATCATATTTTTCGGAATTCAAGATGCACTTTTTCTTCCCCAAAAATGGGCGGAAAAAGTGGGTGCATCTTCGGAACATATGGTAAAAAGTGGTGCAGTGTGTGCAGGGAAGAACTTATCGCATCCAGCCACCGTGCTGCTCTCTTCCTTGCTCTGGTCCTGCTTCTACACATGTTCCTCTCCTCGGCAACTTCCGATATACTGGTACGCTGCGCTGCCTGAGGGCCCGTTTCCACTATCGCGAATCTGCATGCGTTTCCTGCACGCAGATTCGCACAGCCAATACAAGTGGATGGGCCCGTTTCCACTCGTCAGTTTTCCTGAGCGTTTTTCTGTGCAGGATTTTTCTGCACGGCAGAGCCCTCAGAATTCGCCTGAGTGTGGAATGCATGCGAATCGCCGCTAATGTATTTAATAGGGAAATCGCCTGCGGCTTTGGTATGCGAATTTTCATGCAAATTCGCATGGAAATCAATGGAAATGCACACCGGCACTGCCATGGTTAAATAGAGCGTCATTCATGCGAATTTTCATGCGAATTTGCATAAAAAAATTCGCATACACCTGCATGCGAAATTCGCATCCGCATGTGAATTTTTACTGCGGTGATTCGCACCGCACAAGTGGAAACGGGCCCCGACGCTTTACACGGGGTGCCTCTTATTCACTTTGTCACTCCAGGCGAGAAATCCTGTGGCGCCCCCCCCACCCCCCGTGATTGCCCCCCAGCCCCATACCCCCCACCCCTGTGGTGAACCCCACCCCCAAGACCCCCGAAAATCATAATACAGCAGCGTTTCACCAGAAAATCTGAAAATACAATTATTGCGGCATGGGTTCACCAGAAAATAGTTGTAATGCAGCAGAGCGTTTCACCATAAAATATACTTATTGCGGCATGCACTCACACACACACACACACACACACACACACACTAGACATACACTATACACACACACACTATGCTGCAGTGCTACCAGGGGAGGACTGGGACCTTTTGGCCTGGGGGGGAAACATAGATTTGAGGCCCGTTATCATGGCAGCCTCAGCTCAAATTATCAAGTCACATTTGCAAATTGCTAGCGATTGCTATTGCGATTTTGTCGTGCACTAACCCAGAGAGAGGAGGAGTGGAGTGAGACTGAGAATAGCAGGAGATGGAGCAGAGAGCTGATCTGTATTGCAGTCCACAATTACACAGAGACTAGTTGCCGCTAATAGGACTGCGTTCCCTGCCAGTCTCTCACACAAGTCAGAAAGCAGCCCGCCTGGAGTCTAGGGACTGTCAAAACTTTTCAACCTGTTTAACACCTTATCTGCACATGCAGTCATAACAATGGGGAGAGACCAGACAGATTTTTTTTTCCACGGACCCTCCAGACGAGCTCTGCATCATGCTGTGTATATTTACCAGCTTGCCTGCCCTCTAATTGCACTTTTATCAGCTAGCCTAGTGTTTTACATTGCCTTACAACAACAAACCTGAATACACCAGACCAGCCCTAAATCACTGAATAAAAAGGGGGGCAGTCCATGCCTGGCTGCTAGACAGTCTCTACATCCACGCAGTTACCTGTAGCAGAGAGAGAGGAACTGAATGAATCAATGAATCAGTTAAGAGTGAAGAGTCACGACTCAGGAGCTGATGCTGTACTCGGATCCCTGAGTGACCTGGGACGAGTGCCTTCTCTCACTGACTCATTACTGTGGTTCTTTGAATCATTGAGCTGAAGGAACTGAATGAATCAGTCATTGAATCAGTTATGAGTCGAGTCAGGCGCTGCAGTTAGCTGCTGCTGTAGTGTAAACTGATACCTGAGTGAGCTGAGAGGCATTTCTTCTCTCACTACTCAGTGCAGCAGTGCTCCTGCCTCCTCCTGCCGCTCTAGGCAAGAATTTATACCTGCCTGGTGGGTGAGACGCCTGTGCCCCAATCCTCCATTCTGGTGGGCATCATACATCCTCATTAGTGGTTCCCCCATACTGCACTATATCAACAGATGCCCCTGCTTTAGTATTTTTTCTCTGATTTTTTTACCTGTATACCTAGGTGCATCTTGTAGGCCGGGGCATCTTATAGTCTGAAAAATATGGCAATAAGACACATGAAATAATAAAATTCCAACATAAAAAATTGGAAGCGGAGAGAGCAGTGCAAGAAGGAGGAGGATCACAATGGCACTAACTCCCTAAAAAAAACCCATGAAAACCTATCAAAGGGAGAGAATGTATACCCCAGAAAATGAGCAGGTAATCGCTGCAACACATACGTCATGAATAAAAATAAATAATAAGAATAAAAAAAATAAATGGTGCTAGATGGGGGAGGGCAGACCACTCACCAAGGCAAATAACCACTGATTACGTTAAACATGTGCAACAATTCCTAATTACTACAGCTATAATCCACTGCCAAAAGTGCAACTGGTTTCAGCAGCAGAAACACTTCTTACATCTATACAGTATATAGCAAGATATAAGTATGTAGTGTTCATCAAGGCAGACCAGGCAACTGTCACTTTAAGCGCTTTATTCTGTCTTCATGCCACATTTGGTACATACACATCTGTCACACATGGGCGTTTTAAACCTGTTTAGATGCTGGTGCTGGGGTGTTCAGGGCTCAGGTGACCAGGGGGATGAGAGGACGGTACTACAGCCATTTCACGCCTGCTGGCGCTTGTTCACGTGCTCGTGTCCTTAAACAAAAACAGCACTGCGCGGCTTCCTGTATAAGGTTCAGCCTCTGGCGTGGTTCCTGAACCTTATTGCCTTGACAATTTGCCCTTCCTTCCCAGAGCACTGAACCGAGTCTTTTCAGAGAGGGAGGGGGGATAACAGTTAGCAGTTATACACTTTGCCTGCAGTAAAGATGCCAGCATCAGTATACAGTGTACAGCTACTGGTGAAAGCCGCGGTAATGCTATTTGCGGACATATTAAATATTGAGGCGGTAATGTGGTCTCTTGTCAGTATAAAAAAACCCTTATATCAGAAACTTCTGCATGAATTAAAACACATTGTTAATGAACTCAGTAAATGCAGATGACTCCACTCTGTCACTCTGCAGAACAAGGAACCCAGAAGTCTCCTAATTTCATGTTTATGTGAATTATCATTGAAGATGTTAAGGGACAACGGCCTCAATTCTGGTACCCTTACCGTCCGTTTTACCGCATAAGTGGTAAGTTTGCTATTCGGGTAGATTTTAGTCATAATTTACCACATGTGGTAAATTAGGTCATAAAACGTGTGGTATTTTTTCCAAAAATTGGAATTTTCATGAAAAATAGGGGGCATGTTAGCACATAATTCACCAATCAGTTTAAGGCCTGCCTGTAACTGGCAGTAAAGTCAATCTGTATGCACTTTGCAGTTTTTAGTGGCGTTCCAATTCAGTTCCTATTCCTGTTTTAGTGGTGTTCCTATTCAGGCTGTGTAATAGAGAAGAATAGTAGAAATAAAACTCCAAATATTTACTGGATTTTTTTTAATGGAGATGCCTACAAATATACTTTCCATAGGTTGCTACATAATCAAGTACACCTTCCCTCCCCCTCCCACCCCAAAAAGGCGCCTCTTCTAAGTTTTGGAAGACAATTAACCACTTCCCAACTGAGGGGCTTTTACCCCTTGACCACCAGAGCAATTTTCACCTTTCAGCGCTCCTTCCATTCATTCGTCTAGAACTTTATCATTACTTATCGCAATGAAATGAACTATATCTTGTTTTTTTCCCCACCAATTAGGCTTTCTTTAGGTGGGACATTATGCCAAGAATTATTTTATTCTAAATGTGTTTTAATGGGAAAATAGGAAAAAACGTGGGAAAAAATTATTGTTTTTCAGTTTTTGGCCTTTATAGTTTTTAAATAATGCATGCTACTGTATTTAAAACCCATGAAATGTATTTGCCCTTTTGTCCCGGTTATAAAACCATTTAAATTATGTCCCTATCACAATGTTTGGCACCAATATTTTAATTGGAAATAAAGGTGCATTTTTTTCAGTTTTGCGTCCATCCCTAATTACAAGCCCATAGTTTATAAAGTAACAGTGTTATACCCTCTTGACATAAATATTTAAAAAGTTCAGTCCCTAAGGTAACTATTTATGTATTTTTTTTTTAATTGTAATTTTTTTTTTTTAAATTACAAGAAAAAAAAATTGGGGAGTGTGGGAGGTAAAGGGTTAATTTTGTGTGTTAAACTAATTTATTTCTATGTGAATGCTTTGGATGTAGTTTTACTATTTGGCCACAAGATGGCCACAGTAACATTTTGTCTATGCGACCTGCAAACGTCCGGAAGGACGCTTGCAGGAAGTAGAAAGAGGCTGAGAACTTTTTTTTTTTCCCACAATGGTCGCGCTGCTCAGCCGAGCGGCAGCGGATCATTGCGGGGCTTAGATCAACGAACGGGAATGGATTTTCCCGTTCATTGATCTCCGGGCGAGCGGGCGGCGGCGTGTTTACTAGCGGCGGGCGGCGTGTTTACGAGCGGGAGCGCCGGCAGCGGCGGGAGCGCGGAAAGTACGTATTTCTCCGTCCCTGGGGGTTAAAGGATGGAAAAAGGGACGGAGAAATGCGTACGCGCGGGGGTAAAGTGGTTAAAGACTTATTATTTACTGCTTGCTAACTGCTGAAATACCGAATTTTCCGCACGTTTTACCACATGTTCAGAAATGTAGAAAAATCTTTCAGAATTGCCAGAACCCTGGAAAATACAGCATGAGGTATTTTACCATCAAAAAAAACATTTAGGGCCCGTTTCCACTATCGCGGTTTCCGCCGCGATTCCGCAGAGTTTCCCCGCACATGAATCGCACGGGGAAACTCTGCCATAGGGGATAGCGGCGCCGCGGCCGAATCGCTTTCAGGAGCGATTCGGCCGGAACCCCCTGCAGAATTCGCGGTGGAGGCTGCGAATCCCATAGCCGTGCATGGCACGGCTCATGGGATTCGCCTGCGATCCCACCCACCGGCTCAGTGCCGGCGTGCGTCTGCGAGACGCACGCTGCAATAGTGGAAACAGGCCCTTACTGCACATAGCTACCAGAATTGAGGCCATTGAGTGCAGGTGAATAACGACATTACCAAACTTGAGACCATAAGCCCCAATTTTTGGTGAGTGTTGGATTGTCCCAGAATACCCAACATATCTGTACTGGTTTTACAATGAATACTCTTTAAAAAAAAAAAAAAAAAAATCATCACTTTCTGTTGTTAGTAGGATAAATGTTATAGGAAGCAACCTAATTTAGTTTGTAAAAAAAGAAAGAGGAAAACGAATAAAAAAGGCAGTAATAAAATGTGCACAAAAGCTTATAAGAAAGAGCGTAAACTATCAATAAAGGTTTAGTTCAACAACTTTTGTTAGGATTGAGGAATTCTCTTGTAAATTTTATTGGGATAGACCTTTGATGCAGCCCAAGGCAACAGAAAGCTTGACAATTTGCACAAACTGTTACAGGAAGCGATTAGGCAGTACTCGGTAGAATAACTAATTGTACCATCTGAGTGATTTCATGACCTAGCACTACAATTCTTGAAAAGAAACATAACATTTTATTTTAGTTTAAGAATGTGGTATTGAAAAATATCACATAGAAGGTTAAGCAGGTAAGTGTTAGGGATATACAATACTAGTATGTCATAATTATGCCTATTATGTAATGCTAGCAAGTGATACAATCACTGTGACATTATTATAGCAGGTAAGAAATTCAAATATTTGTGAACAGTTTGCTATATTTTTTTCTTATAGTCTTATTTCATTTGTAATGGGAATATATTACATAGGTTTGTTATAAGCTTTATAAAATAATAATAATAATAATAAGCACAAAACAAAAAGTACAAACTATGAAGAGAGAAGATAAAAGGAAAGTAGAAAAAGAAAAAAGGAACATGTAAAAAAGTAAAGAATGATTTTTCCAGAAAAAAAAAAGAAGTCTGGGAGAGGGCAAGCTTAAAGTACCCGTGAATCGGATAGAACATTGAATCAAGCCCAAGGAGGGCTGAGAAGCCTCATTTTGCTTGTTGTCTGTGTTCCCTCCTGACACAATTTCTCCACATGGGAGATTCTCAGCGTATTTCTAATCTAAATCTAATCTAAAAAAAACAAAAACAAAAAACCACTCAGGGCTCGTTCACATCATTTAGCGCAGATGGCCGTGCGATCAGAACGCAACACTTATGATCGCACGCCATCTGCGCCACTATGCACTGCTGATCCCATTCACTACAGTGAAGAAGTCAGCGCTGCACTTCCGAAAAATGCATGCAGCAGTGCGATAGCGCATCGCACTGCTGCGCATGAACTGCTGGGAGTGGCAGAAGTGCTGTCTATGCACTTCTGCTGTTCTTACGAGTCACATGATACGTGCCGCTGAAATGGGTACAGCAGCGCGTATGATGTGAACAAGGCCTTACTGAACAGCAGTTGCTCAGTCTAACTGATAAAATAGTTTGCAAATATGTAGGGAGGCTGGGCAGCATCTTTGTATAGATCTTTTCCAGGGTGTTCTTTTGTAAAGAATAAAGGTAATACTGAGTATCCCCCATGAGGAAAAAAACTTAACAAGCCAGATTTTTACTACCGACTAGAAGTGACAGTGAGTTAAGGGAAAAGTAATTTAGATTGCACTTAACTCTGGGACATATGTACCTCATTAGTATGAGTACTCTATACCCATTTTACATTTTTTGATACAATGGTCCTTTAACCATTTTAGGTTCCTGAACATTAATTTAACCACTTGAGGACCGCGATCTTAAACCCCCCTAGTGACCAGGTCATTTTTTACAAAAATAGGCCACTGCAGCTTTAAAGGCTCGCTGCAGGGCCATACAACTCAGCACACAAGTAATCCCCCCCCCTTTCTGCCCACCAACAGAGCTCTCTGCAATCTCCGCCCCTAGGACTTCACGCCAATGGGCGTGGAGTGGTCCTGGGGCTAGTGCTCCTGGGGCTGCCGCTCCGATCACTCCAATCAACGTGGAGCAGAAGTTAAGCAGTTAACGTCCAGGGATGCAAGCTGCCCCTGAACCCTTGCAACCCAGTTTAAATGTGAATGATTGGGCCTATAGAAAATACATAGTTGCAATCATTCAGTAAGACTTAGGAAAAAGAAGTGTGTGTGCGTGCGTGCGTGTGTTCGTGTCATCGTTTTTGAAAAAACATTACTCAGAGAAAGTATAGATTGTCCTGAAAAAAAAACAATCCGACCTAATAAAATCTAACTGTCCCTGCGTACTCCTGTCCCTGTGTCCATCCTTTTTGCTACTGCGCATGTGCGCAGCATGGACAGCCGTTGGGACAGGAGAACGGGGGCCAGTCAGCTGGGCGTGTGCATGCGCATGCACACTGATATGCAGCTGCAGCTGTGAGAGACAGACCTAAAGCCTGTTTTCAAACGTGCTTAGGTCTACTATTATATGTATCATTTAGATGTAATATTTAACAAAATTACAACCATCCGGAGGGATATTTCTCTCCTCCACTCCATCGCCCCCCTCCTCCTCACCACATCCTACTCCTGCCTATTTTTCCTCCCTTACCTCCTTCAATCCTGCCACGGTGGAGGAAGTCAACCAGCTGCTGGCAACTTCACCTGCCACTTCCTGCCCCCTAGATCCGGTCCCATCTGATTCTCTGCGCCCACATTTTTCTGATCTGGCCCCTCTCCTCATCCACCTGTTCAACATCTCCTTCTTCACCGGCATCTTCCCTTCCGTATTTAAACAGGCCACTGTACTTCCCCTGCTAAAGAAACCTTCATTTGACCCTGCACCGCCATCCAACTACTGCCCAATCTCTCCACCCTTTTGCCTCAAAAATTCTTGAACGTCTGGCCCACCAATGCCTGACTAACTTCTTCAATTCCAACTCCCTTCTCGATCCTCTGCAATCTGGTTTTCGTACAGCCCATTCTACAGAAACAGCCCTCACCAAAGTGGTCAATGACCTTGCCCTTGCCAAAGCCGAAGGTAAATACTCCATCCTGCACCTTCTCCTCTGCATTTGACACTGTCGACCACTCCCTCCTCCTCCACTCCCTGCAGTTAATGTGCATTCAGGACCTAGCCTTAGCCTGATCTCCTCCTACCTCTCCAACCGCTCCTTCACAACATTTTTCAATGGCTCCTCATCCATTCCTACACCCCTCTCAGTTGGTGTTCCTCAAGGTTATGTCCTAGGACCACTACTGTTCTCACTCTATACTGTCTCAATTGGCAAAATCATCTCCTCCATGGGTTTCAATTACCACCTGTATGCCGATGTCACCCGGCTATACCTCCACACCCCAGATCTCTCCTCCTCTACCATGGACAAAGTCTCTGCCCTCCTCACATCCATTTACTCCTGGATGGCTGCCAGGTACCTGAAGCTTAATTTGGACAAGGCTGAGCTTCTAATATTCCCACCCTGTACAGCTGCACCCCTCCCAGATCTGCACATCATTATCGAAAACACTACCATCCACCCTACCTCCCAAGCCCGCTGTCTAGGCATTACCCTGGATTTTGAACTTTCCTTTACACCCCACATCCAAGGTATTGCCCGCTCCTGCAACTTCCACCTCCGCAACATCTCCAAGATTCGCTCCTACCTGTCCCATGACACCACTAAACTCCTTATCCACGCCCTTGTCATCTCCCGCCTAGACTACTGCAATTCTCTTTTGTCTGGTCTCCCCTCTAACCGTACTGCCCCACTTCAATTGGTAATGAATGCGGCAACCAAACTGATACATTCTTCTAATGGCAGCACCTCTACAACTCCGCTCTGTAAAGCCCTACACTGGCTCCACATCAGTTTTAGGATCAATTTCAAAATCCTTTGCTTGGCCTACAAATCAGTGCACAAGACCTGCCCGACCTACATCTCTGATCTGCTCCACAGACACATACCAGCCCGCCCCCTCCGATCCTCCACTGACCTCCGCCTAGTCGCACCACGCATATCTCAGTCGCATGCATGATTGCAGGACTTCACCAGGGCTGCCCCTACTCTCCGGACCTCGCTCCCACCAGCCATCAGACTCGCCCCCACCTTTAATACCTTCAAACAAGCTCTCAAGACTCATCATTTCATGCTAGCATACCCCGCTACACTAGCACCATATGTTCTGTTAGACACCCTCTCAACAGATGCACCTATTGTCTCCACCTCCACCCTTTAGATTGTAATCCTCTGGCAGGGTCCTCCTCCCTAGTGTTTCCAGCTTGATTATGCAATCTTACTGACAATCACCCCTCTTGTGGACTAGAACAGTCTCTATTTTGACATGACACTGTACTGTTATCAAATCGTTTGCATAATCTTGTTTTGTTGTGAGTTTCCTGTATGTCTTACCTTGTATGTTAACCCATTTATCCATTGTGCAGCGCTGTGTAATATGTTGGAGCTTTATAAATACAATACATAATAATAATAATGTAAAAGTCATTGCTAACTCCTAACACTAACCTTCCCCTGTCAGGACCCGGCTATATACTAGCAAAAATATGTATATATTATATACTTGTATAACTAATGTAAGCGCTGCTGCTATGGGAGTTTGGCTACAGTGTAGCCATATATTACCATTACCTTTCCCATCAGGCCTCGTTCACATCAGGGCCGTTTCTGTGCGCTTTTTACAGCGCACTGCCCTGTGCGATCAGCAAGGTATTTATTTTCCCATGTAACTAAATGTAGCTGGTTCACATCTATGCGCTGCGCTGAGCAGCGTTACAGAAACGTAGGGTTGCATGCATTTCAGTGCGTTGAGCTGGAAAGCGCACATCAATGCAAGTGAATGGGTGCGCTTTTTTAGCGCATAGAAGCGCGTACAAGCGCATAGAAGCGCATGCGTTTTTTACCCCTAATTGGAGAAAAAATACATTTACATACAAAAACAAAGTTTTATTGACAACTGCTGCTGGTACAACAAGCAAAACGTGCTTTAAAGAAGCGCAGCGCAATGCACAGAAACGCACACTAAAGCGTGCACAAGCGCATGCGTTTTTTACCACGCGCTTTCACACGTTTTTCAGCTCAGCAGACGTGAACGAGGCCTTACTGTCTCAGTTCGACTACACTGTAGCTGAACTGAATACCTATCCCTTTGCTATCCTCGCTGCTTTCTCTGCCGATTTTTGTGCTTTGCTTTGTAATAGCCAAGTGCCTGTGCCAAGTGTTACTTCAGCTATCACCAATTCCAAAGCTAAGCATGTCCGATTCCCCATCAACACAAACTTACATTGCGGTCTATGGGAGTGCCGTGACAGGCACTCATGCATCATAATAAAATTTTTACTGGCTCCTTTTTAAACCCCTTGTGACTGAAAAAAAAAAAATAAAAATCTGAGACGCAGATGATATAACTGATCTTTGTACAAGGATTTGGTATAAGGTTTCCAGCTCATCCACAACCTTTAGAGCAGGGGTCTCAAACTCAATTTACCTGGGGGCCGCAGGAAGCAAAGTCAGGATGAGGCTGGGCCGCATAAGGAATTTCACAATCGCGGTGCATCGCCGCCTCTGCCCGCCCCTCTCACTCTTCTTTCACAGAGAGGGGCGGGGAGAGGCGGTGATCCGTGCGGCAATTGACGTCAGGAGGAGCAGAGCTGAAGCTGAAAGCTCTGCCCCTTCCAGGAAATGCCGGCGGATTGCCCCCCGGGCGATTTGGGGGCTCTGCAGCCCTCGTTTAGCGGCGGGGTTGCGGCGGATTACTTGGGAGCACTGAAGCGAACTATAAGAGAGCTTTTGCCGGCGAGGGCCACAAAATATTGTATCGAGGGCCGCAAATGGCCCACGGGCCGCGAGTTTGAGACCCCTGCTTTAGAGCCAGATAAGCACCACCCAAAACCCCACCGCTCACTACAATGTTTGTCCCCACATACAGATGTCCTCTCTGCATCTTCCCCAACCTCTCAGAGGTCATTGCACAGATGAAGATAAGCCTGGACTTTCAGGCCTACGGCCCGCTACAGATCAGAAATCTTTGAAGAGTGATTTTACTACTAAAAATAGTGATTTCCAGTAATGCAATTCTGGCCCCTGTATTCCCTAAATGAAACTGCTCTGAAATTTCTGCAGGCACCGTTATTGCGATTTGGGCAAATCTCAATAGCTCCTGTAGAATCACCATTTTTTTCTGAGTTTTCAATTATCTTTTTTCATAATTGTGGAAAAATTTAACACATGTGCATGATACATTGGTTACATTTCTCAAATATTACAATCAAAAAATACTGTATATTGTACTTCTGGAATTTAGGATTTTTGTTCGCAATAGCACCACCACTTTGTGTACAGACCACTCAATATCATTTATCTGTGTGCAGATCAGTAGATCTTATGAACACTGCAGTTTACCTAAGATTTCCTTGCAGGCACTGGTGCTATTGTGAGATCTCACGTGAATCATTCTGCAGATGCATTGGTTGATTAATGAGCATTTAATTATGCAGAATGAATTACTTAATGAGCAATTCATTATGCAAGAGGGCTGGATCCCATTAATTGATGTACAATTTTATATATGGTTATCTCACACTTGGACCCAGTCCAGTGCATTGGCATAAGGGACTCTGTGTGGGCTCTGAAACGATTGTGTGCTTTGCCGTCTATGGGTGAATAAAAACACTTGACACTTTGAAAGTTGTATGTGGATTTATACCTTATTCTTAAAGGAACTGCCTTGGAGTAGATATCACCTCTCCTTGAGCAGGAGGTGGAGAGGAGACCCTCATTCTTGACATGGGTGGGGGCTTTGCAGGAGATAGAAGGCTTTCTGCCCCTCTCCTGCAGTGTCAACGCCCCTCCCCCCATGGACCATGCAGACAAGGGTTATTAACAACAAAAATTAAGATGGTGCAAAAAGCCCCATTCTGAGGTGTGTGATATGACTTATCACCTGCAGGTGAGGTTTGGCACTCATCTGCACTCCTGCATCTGACAGCTGTAATTAGAGTGGGATAAAACTTTGACACAACAATTACCGGTAATAAAAATGTATTTTCCTACTTTTCATTACCCATACACTTTTCATATTTGCTTTTGTGCACAAGTAATATCTGTCTACAAATTACAAATTCCCAAAGTACAGTTTATCTGCTCTAAGAGCTGCCATTGCATTTTACTGGATAGCTGCTGTATTTATATATTAAAATCTATCTAGTGATCACTTCTCAGCTCTTTCTGTTTCTCAGTACAGGTCAGTTTCAGCAGTTTGCTAATGTTTATTAAATGTATTTGAGGAATGTATGTAAACAAAAGATAATGGTATCACCTCTTCGGATGTGGCCAGAAGCTGGCCACTGAAGCAAGGAGCTTTCCACTGAAGAACTGTGTTTAACTGTTTGAATGCTGTTCTGCTATATTTTTGTGGTGGTAGATTTTATGCTGTAACCTTTTAGAGCACAGAGGAAATGCTGAGTTTCATACGACTAAATACAAGGTACAAGGGAAAACTTAATCAGGCAGAAAAAACTACTGGGCTGGCTATTATTTGTCCAACAGTGAGGAGACAACCGAATAGGGCGACTGCAGAATTGCCTATTTTTAATACTCGAAACAGCTAGTTTACCATATTCTTCAGACCATAAAGACACACACCTTTTCTTCCCAAAATTGGAGCAAAAAGTGCATCTGATGGTCCAAATATAGCCCAAGGTATTCCCCACAAATACATACAGAAGCTGGTTGGAGTGAGAAGGGAGCACCGGCAGAGCTGTGAGCATGGAGGCTGACTAAGCTGTTGCCCGATAGTTTACATGTAATGCCTGTCATCAGGTGGTCAGGTCATCAGGAGTGCAGGATGCCCAACCAGACCAGCGGTGTACAAGTATGGCCATTGAGAAGCCAATGAGCCGTAGCTGCAGTGCTTAGGAGAAGACGCTGGCATCATCTGTCCAACTGAATGAGCAGCAATGCTGACTACTACTGAGCGAGTACACTCATTGGCCCATTTGACTGAACTTTGGTCCCATCCGTAAGACCATCGGTCCCTATCACTAGCAGCCTCCAGACTCCTCTCATCGGTTTCTCAATGGTAACACTTGTACGCCGCTGGTGTGGTTGGGCACCCTGCACTCCTGATGACCTGAACACCTGATGACAGGCATTAAATGCAAGCTACCGTCAAAAATCAACAGCTGAGTGGGCCTCGTTGCCCACTGCTCCCCCAATGCTCCCTTCTCACGCAAACCAGTTGCGGTGTAGGGGATAGAACAGAACACTGGGATGGAAGAGGGGATGGGAAAAGAGGACAACACAGAGGACACACAGGCATACGAGGGGGGAAACATAGCCACACATGTGGTACATGAGGACACAAAAGGTATAAGAGGGACATAATTGGGGGGGGGGGGGGGGAGAAGACCCAATAGACACTCCTGCACCATGGACACACTGGGTTTAGGATTTTTTTTTTTTACTGGTCCTCTATCCGCTCAACCTCTGTGTCCCCAAGAATGTCTCCAATATGACAGCCACTTGCTCTAAAAGCAAGGGGGGGGGGGGGGGGGGGGACGGGACATCCTCGGATCCCTTTTGTTTCTACATTTTCTTCATATTCCACAGAGATAGCGACCATTATTAGATGACATTGGCCCCTGTTACTCCAAGGTTTTCCAACTGTTGAGAATTTTGTTAATCTGCCCTCGATGGCATATAAACAGGCACCCACAATTGGTCAGAAACTCGTCCAAGCTGATATTTTTTCACATAAGAAAACTCCAACAGCTATGAGAAAAGGTTTTTTTTCTTGTCTTTCATGTCACATGTGCAACAACGTAAGCAAAGAGAACCCTTGACTGTCAGGAAATAGATTTTTACTTGTTATTCAAGCTTTGTTGTACTGTATACTTATTACATTGCCCTTGTGGCTTAAGTTATGTGGGGGTGACTACCCGACTGCTTAAAGCTCGTACATCGTTACATAAATCTGCCATTAGATCTAGGACAAGTGTACAGGCAGTTGCCAGTCACTTTACCGAAATGAACCCTTCTGTCAGTCAACTGAAGGTACAAGTTATTGATTCTGTTCCAATACCAAGGAGAGGAGGTGACAGAGTGAAGATGTTACTTAGGAGAGAGGCTTTTTGGATTAAGACTCTTGGGACTTTGGCACCCGGGGGCCTTAATCGTGAGTATGAGTTGGAACCCTGTATTTAAAGTGAGGGATTTTTGTATTCGGACAGTGGCACTGAGTCGCCCTTTTCAATGCATTGCTGGCTTTTATGTGTTTTCATAACCAATTGAGCATTTTTTCATTAATCTTTCAATGATGTGAGACTTTGTCCAGCTACCACTTTGTAATATCTTTCGCGTTAGTTTTTACGCATTTTTTCATGTATTTTTATCGCTCGTATTCTGATTGGTCACCATTTTATGCGTTTGTACTTACGCGTTAGCCGCCATGCATATTTTTGTCGTTCGCATTTTTGATTGGTCGCCGCTTTCCCGTGACGTATTGTTTTATGCGTATAATTTTATGCATTTGAACATGTATGCATATTTTTTCCAGATGAGTTCTTAGTGGCTGCTGGGTTGCGGATTACTTTTTCACTTCCTGTTAATGGCTCTTCTGTTTTCTGCTCTTATAGGTCACTCTTTTTCATTTAGGAATTCCTGATTGGTGGAAACTGACTACTATTAGTTTCCCATCAGGTCCTCCTATGCTTATACACGCCTTCTTGCCAGTCTTGCTCTGATTGGCCGGCCCAGCACTTCTGTCTGTTTTCTGATTGGCTTATTGTCTGAGAGCCTACTATTTAAGGACGGATGATTGATCATTTTGTCAGAGGCATTGCAGGGTTGACAAAGGGAGGGAGTCCTTCCGAAACGTTGCTATTTGTGATGCACTAGCCTCTTGTAAAATGCTACATCCTGCTTTTATCTTTGATGCTTAAATAAAGAGCTTAAATACATTACGTTGACGGTGCTAGGTCATCTTCTGGAGTTCTGTATTTGTTCAGTTCATGAATTATCTCTCCCTATAGTTCAGGCGAAAAAATAAGTAAGTAAAAATATTTAAATGAGAAAAGTTTTGTGCATCTACCCCATTATCTATTGTCCATATAATATTGCTTTGAAAATCAAGGACAAAAGAAAAGATAAATGGGTGGGTGGATGATGCAGGAAAACAAGCAGAAAACACAATGAAGATTAACATTTTCTGTTTGAAAAAGATAATTACAGGTGTTTTACTCTTACTCTCTACTCTGTAATGTTGGCTCCAATCACTGACACCATCATTATCAGGTCTTATTAGCTGCATGCAATGTACAAGTGAAGTCGTCATGTACTAGTAGATTAGTTTAAAAAGCATTATAATGTTAACCCTTTTACTGTCATTAAAGGTATGGAACGCATTCCTTAGAAATATATTGCCAGGCTCTCAGGAAGCAAATGGGTTAGAGGCTTTACCTTGCTTAATGGGATATAATGAAACAAATAGTCCTGTGCACAGTGGGAAGCCAATCATATAACTATTTCAGCAACGCCAACAGAATGAATGACAAAGCTGTAAATTGGGTCCCCAAGAGCGAACATTAATAACCTGTAGCGCACTTATCATTTTCTAGAAGTAGGGTTATACAGACCTGGTAATAATAAAACACTTTAAATATCCTAAAATAGCTTCCAGCATAGAATGTGTGAAAATGTTAAACCACATGTAAGAAAACACTAAAATTTACATTGTGCGTATTTTTACTGCTGCTACTAAAATGTATGCTTTGTGCACATCCACCAGCTGAACCATCTAGGGCAGCAACCTATATAAGCTTTTTAACAGGTGCTTCAGAAAAGACTTATTTGAAAAAAAAGTAAGAAAATTCAAGCACTCAGGATCACTAGCCCATACTGTATGTATTATTATTACTATTATAGTTATGTAGCACTGACACAATTCCCTCTGTACTTTGCAGAGCACACCCATCAATTCAAATCACTAACTAGGCAATACTAACAATCTATATGTCCTTCCACGCTCCCCCTTAAGGGAAAGGGTAAACTATCAGTGTGTTCTTTATTGGGGAAGGAAACCTGAAAGAAGTCTATGCAAACTTGGGGGGGAACATACAGTGTATATGAATCAACCACCACCCCTTCAAAATATTCACTTTTGCTTCTTTACCATTGTAAATAAAGACAAACATTTTATTTTCGACCTGTCTTACTCAATGCAACTTACAAGAAGTAGTTAGTATTTACATTAATCGACTGTCCGAATCTTTAAAGAGGAACTTTACTAAAAGGGGGGAAAAAAATAAATCAATACATTGCAAAGTGAGAAGTTAAAAATAGAAGCGAGATCAAGAAAGGTTTGCCAAGTAATATGTAAAAATTGTTTGATCCACAATAAGCCTGCGCATAATCATCTTTACTAGTGGCAGACATGAAAAAAAAAGACAAGACAGCGCCAACTGCCATTATCTATAACCACACCCCCAACAATAATTATTCATAAAAGTGTGTTCGGTAAAAAAATCTGTGCGTGAAAATACCGCATTAGGTATTTTAGACTTCTGTGTGCTCATTCATAAAAATGTTTACAGTTGCGATAGCAGTGCAGTGATCTCCCGAACTAGGCTGGCGGTAGGCTGGCGTAACATGAGAAGCTGCCTGAGTTGATACATTTTCTCCGTGCAGAGACAGCCTTACAATAAGAGGCAGCCCCAGCTTCCCTTTAGATGTGCTTTTTTTTTTTTAAATTGCCTCAGTTTGCCCTGAATCTGCGCTGAATCTGTCTATTAATCTTTCTAAACAATCTATTTAATTGCCACAGCTTAGAAGAACTTCAAGAAATGTTACACATGCAGGCTTTCTGATGTGAAATATATCTGAAAACAGGTGCCCAAGAGATTAAAAAACACAGCCTGGGTATTCTGGAAAGCCTTTTTTGTTCTGCTCTCACTGTCTCCATTGGTATTGGTATCCATTGGTATTCTCTGTCCCGATACCGCCTGCTCTAATCTTTATGAATTGACATTTAGTGACGTGTTGAGATAATCACCGCACAAGGCGGTAATTTATCGCTCTGCTCGGGAATGTCAGCTTTTCATGCGGAAACAGCTTTTATGAATGGAGATTTTGCTAAGTGCTCGGTAACGTCAGCTGTTTTCAGCATTACCGCATGCGGGAATGCTTTATGAATGATAGCCAGTGTGCGTGTGTGTGTGTGTATACACATATATATATACACACACACACACACACACACACACACACACACACACACACACACACACACACACACACACACGGAGAATACTGGTTTCTCAGCAGTTGGAAACAGCCGTTATTTCCCACAATGCAACACTGTTCACAGAGAGAAAACTGTCAGGACCTAGGTCCTGACATCACACTGTGGGACGGGTTTGACCCCCGATCTATTCAATAAAAGGGTAAAGATTTCTCATGGGGAAAAGGGTATCAGCTACTGATTTGGATTAAGTTCAATCCCTGGTTACAGTTCCTCTTTCAGTTTTGGGTAGTGGGGGTTTAATTGCCATCTGCAATCCTAAAATCTTGATTTCTGCCCACTTCCTGTGGTGTAGCTGGTGACAAAAAGGGATGATTACATTCATCAAGCACTAATACTAGCTTTCACCCCTGAACTATCTTAAACACTAACCTTAAATGCTAGGCATGATCCCATTCAACATAAAAAAAAAAAAAAACTATCCTGACTTGAGTTTTTCACTCTTTCCTTGAAAAACATCATAACACTAATCAAAACATTTCCTAACACCAACTACACCATTTGTTGAATGCTTATCTGGAATTCATGACAACAGCTTCACTAAAATAGTAAAGTCTGTCTGACCTAAATAGTTACCTATCATAGGGCCTGTGCATTGCAATATTACTACTGATACGCGCATCAGGCCCATAGTTACCTTGACTGCATATATTAAAAAAAAAAAAAAGGGACATAGATCTAACAATTTTAACCCCCAAAAAACCCTGGTACAATGAATCCTTACACTTATGGTCCTAATATTATTCCCTGGATAACCATAACATGTTCTTATGTGGCCTGCATGCCAGGATACCACACCAGGTATAAAAGCTGGTTATCAGTTCACACAGCATACTGAACTTCCTCATTTGTCTCAGGAAGAACAACCTTTGTTGAGCCTTCTTTGGGGTTTTGGAGGTGTTCTACCTATCTTAAGTCATTGGTGTCGGTTGTGTCCAGGAACCGAACACTTGGTTCCCTAGAAATCTCAGTGCCTTCGATGAAGACAAGGTTGAGTGTGGGTGGGTGCTTCCTGAAGCCCACAGTCAGTTCAACAGTTTCAGCCACATTCAAGATGAGAATTAGTGATGTAGCGAGCAATTCAGCGAACTGCTCGCTGCAAACCTATGGGCAGCCTGGCCCCTGTACTACTTCCAGGTCGCAATGACCTGCAGTAGTACGCATGCCCTGGCCCAGTGGTGCGTGTCCTTGATTGTGCGCCTGTGGCTAGGCACGCTCTGTGCATGTGCCTGACGTCGCGAAGTGTGCCCGACCACAGGCGCGCAATCAAGGACGCGCATCGCCGGGCCAGGTCATGCGTACTAATGAACGCATCCGGCCCCGGGCATGCGTACTACTGTGGGTCACTGTGACCCGGAAGTAGTACAGGGGGCAAGGCTGCCCATAGCTATTCGCTGGCGAAGTGTTCGCTACCATCACTAATATGCATGCTGTCTTTACACCATGTGCCAATTCACTCTTGCTGTGGTTTGCATGTTTTCTATTTCTGCCAATCAGCTCAAGGATGGTGATGTCATCTGATAATTTGATGACCTTAATGGAGTCTGCAGATGACGTACAGCTGTCTATGTACAGGAAGAACAGGACCTGGACCGCCATAGAATAGCTTTGAAATGACGAGAGAACTACGCTTTCAAAAACATTAGAGTTTTGTAGTAGGGTAAATTTAATCCTCAATCTCTTTGTTCCAGACAATGCTTCAAATAATTGAGGGTAGCTTTTTTTTTTTTTTTTTAAATGATGATGGGACATATATGGGAAAGTGATGTAGGACATGAAGTTTAGAGAGGACCATCTTGACCAGACTCACTTGGCTAATGACAGAAGCAGTTTGGACCATGCTTTACATCTGTTTAGGACAAGGGGAGAGCAGTGGCAAAGTTTCATCCTGAAATTAATTATGGGGTTCTTTAGAGATCCTCACCTCCAGGTATTTAGAAAAGGCTAAATATCGCAGGAGAGTTACAAATTGCCCAGCAAGCTTATGGTGAACCAGAACTCCTAGGATTGTGTAAGGGTCCAAAAAAAGGTCTAAAAAAAGACAAAAAAAAAAAAAAGACCTTTAGAATCAGTATCGATTTTATTTGCCAAGCATGACTGGGTTGTGCCAGAATTGTTCTTGGCACATACAGGGTACAGGGTAGGAGGAAGACACAAAACAGATTGACATAATAGCAGCTTTGGTACAACGTGACAGTTTAACATTAATGGCAGCTGTGGTACAACATACTGTGTTTCCGTGAAAATATGACAATGTTTTATATTAATTTCTACTCCACGAAATGTGCTAGGGCTTATTTTCAGGGGATGTCATATTACTGTGTTGTGTGTCCTCCTGTGTTATCTTCTGTGCCTCCTCTCCCTTTGCTGGATTTGAAGGTGTGCTACTGTTCTGATCAGGCACCTGGCCTGCCATCCCTGCACACGTTCTGATCAGTCACTTTCCCTGCCATTCCTGCACACAGCCAATAACCTTGCTGTGTGCTGGGATTACAGGACCGATGCCTGACTGGCACTGCACTGCTGTGTCACCGCTTGCTGGTCTCTTCCTCCTCTGTACGTTAACTGCTGTTATGGCTTATTTTCGGGGTACGGCTTATATTGTAAGCATGTTCAAAATTACAGCTAAAGGTTGTTTTCGGGGATCTCTGAGGAAGCAGAGTATACGGCGAATCGCGATAGTGGTGATAAGTGTGACAATGTGTCAGCAAGAGCACAAATATCTGATTATGTGGTGATCTGCAGTATCACCACTAATGCAGATATCTATATATCTAACCAAAGTAATTAGTATCTTACTGATAGTAGATCAGCGGTAGGCTCACTCGCACAAATCAGTACTTTAATAAGAGTGGGATCACAGGTGATTAGTGCACAGTATACAGGAGTACTCTATTGTGATAGTCCCCTGGCTTGTAGGGACTAACACTCACAGGATGGTCGTACAGGCAAAGTCAGTAACGGATCGGTCAGCAGCAGTACAGAATCGTCAGGCTAATCGTAGTCAGCGGAAAACTGAGGTCGGCAACGGGTCGGGAAGATAAGGTACAGAATCGGCAGGCAGAATCAAAGTGAGGTTTCAGGCAAAAATCGGCAACAAGATCAGATGGGTAGAAGCACAGAATCACAAGGCAATGGGATAGTCGGGAGTTCAGGCAAGGTTCATACACATAAAGACAATAATATCAATTATAATTATAGATATCAAACAATTCCTATCTCTGTGTGAAATCCCCAGTTTCCTCCCGGATCAAAGCACACCGGAACTATCTAAGGTCTGAGCGCTAACACGAAGTATTCGCAACAGCAGACAGTGAGCAAATGACATCTGCATGCTTAAATGCAGAAGACCTGCTCCACCAGCCCGCCCAGGGGGCTGGAACCGAAGTCAGCATGTGATTGGCTGGCTGGGGTCAGCTGATCGCCGGATCAGCTGACCCGTCTCCTCAACAGATAAAGGTCCTGCCGCCGGGTGCACGTACGCATAGCCCTGAGCTCATGTGCGGCTGAGAGACCCATGCAAGGCGTCCTGCACGCCTGCTTGACAGGGACCCCCGCCTGCTGTGATGCGGAGGCGGCCGAAGCGCCGCTCTCCGCTATGGCGGTGTCCCCGCCAGGTGTTACAGTAAGGCTACACAGGGGAGGCTTTCCCCATGGGACTTTAATTTCTTATCCTGTTTTGGGATTCTTATTTCTGAATCACTTTCTCAATTGTTTGCACTGTACTTTGTGACCCGGTTTCATCGTGCCGGTGGAACTCTTAACTTCACTACCTCATTTCCAAATGTTACATATTATGCTCTGATTGTGGTTATTGGTCTTCACTATCCCATTTCAATTTGTTTCACTGCACTTTGGATTGGGTCTGTTAATTGTTTCTAATTGTGAGCATTTGGTATTGCAATTTTTATATACTTTGGTACTATATTTATTATATTTTCTACCTCATATTTTTGCATGATTATTTGGTATTCATTGTTTACACTGTTTTTTCCGATGTTGATGTACAGTTGTTCCTATTCATGAATATGCACCTTATGTCACTCATTGCACCTTAATTACCTATTCTCCTTGGGGACCCCCGTTTGATAATATTTTGAGGATACTGATTATTGATATGCCTTTCCTCCTGAATATTTTTGTTTTTAATTGCTTTTAATTTATTGGTCAATAAAGATGGAATTTTGTGTGCCTATAATTGTCTGGTGCTGTGTTTTTGAGGTATCTTTGGTTTGGTTGTGCCTCTCTTCTCTCTCCTTTGCTATGCTGGCAGAAGAGAGAGAAGGGGGGGGGGGGGGACAAACACACACACACACACACTGCTCCCCCCCATTAATGCACCACAGCTCCCAGAATTGCCACACACGGGGGAGGGGGGTGGGGGGGCTGGGGGAAATCGCCACCCACAGAGGGGGAAAGAAATGGGGGATCGCCAAATACGAGACCCCTACAAGACACATTCTGGTATGTTACAGGAAAAAGGTTATGAAAATTAAGTGAACCACTTTTTGCACAGAAATCCTGGGAAAATTGAATGCCAGGGAGGTTAAGTGCTAGAATGGTTCAATTAGACATTCTAGGTGCCTACATTTAATTTCTAGAGTAATTTTAGTAACTTTTTTTATGTACTGTATGATAAGCATCACTAAAATTAAACTTCAAGTCCCAATCCCATTATTATTTTTAGTAAAGGGTACCCCTTTCTTGACACAAGCAAAAAAAAAAACAAAAAAATGTTCCCAAGCTTTTGGTCCCAGCATTGTCTGTGTACCTAGGCACAAGAGAAAAATCATATATTCAGCAAATATGATGGTTTTATATCCATGTATTGCTAAAAGGATATATAAATAATTTTTCAGAACAGCCCATACTGATATAATATCAATTTGACCCAAACCTAACCTCAAATGTGGAAATGTACATATATTCTGCTGTGTGATTTGTGTTGATCAGCATGATATTGAGGGTGTGGGTCACCTAAAACGTGTGCCTTAGCCTTCATTTTAATTAATAAAGAAGAGCTTGGTGGGCTGCAACCCTTGGAAGGTTATCTTTCATGGGACAACACTGAAGATATGACACTTTGATATAATGTAAAGTAGTCAGTGTACAGCTTGTATTAACTGTGTACATTTGCTGTCCTATCAAAAAGGCTCAACACACAGCCATTAATGTCTAAACCACTGGCAACAAAAGTGCTACACCTGTAAGTGAAGAATTAAAAAATTCTGCCCAGTTAGAGATTTTCCTTACCTGGGGTCATGTTGTTTGTTAGTATTATCCACTCTTATGCTGGTCACTGGAAGTTCAACATGGCACCTTGTAGCAGGGAATTCTTAGGATCTTAAAAAAAAATTAAATAAATAAAAAATGATCTAGAAAGAGGAACTCCAGTGAAAATAATGTAACAAAAAAGTGCTTCATTTTTACAATAATTATGTATAAATGATTTAGTCAGTGTTTGCCCATTGTAAAATCATTTCTCTCCGATTTACATTCTGACATTAATCACATGGTGTAAACAGCTGTTACTTCCCACAATACAACAATCATGGTCCTGACATCACACTGTGGGAGGGGTTTCACCACATTATCAGCCATACAGAGCCCCCTGATGATCCGTTTGCAAAAAGAAAAAAAATTCTCATGGGAAAGGGGGTATCAGCTACTGATTGGGATGAAGTTCAATTCTTGGTTACGGTTTCTCTCTAAGAAGATTGGCAGCACCCTGAAACTGAGCTGCAGCTTGTGGCCAAAACCATAGAGCAGTGTAACAGGACAGGTTCCACTGAGAACAGGCCTCACCATGAAGGTTATTGCAATTGCTCGGCATCATATTCAGATGTTGCCTTTTGCAAATCGACATATGAGTGCTGACAGTATTGCTGCAGAGGTTGAGGGGGTGGTGTGGTGGACATATTCACACTTAGGCCATTAGCAGGCCTTAAAGTCGAATTGCCGGCAATCGCTAGCGCTTTTTAAAGCGCTAGTGCAATATAATCTATATGGCAGTTTCATATTGAGCATTTCACTGCTGCGATTGCCAGTGTTACACAATTAGAGCAAAAAGCAAACACGCAAATGCTAGTGCTAATCGCTAGCGTTTTGCGATTGCAAGTGTGAATGGGGCCTCAGCCTGCCAGCACTCAGATCATACGCAGCACACTCTCTCAGAATGGTCTGTATGGTTTTCGTCCCAGATGTACAAAAAAGCCCGCAAACACTGGAACCATGTCCTGTGGTCTGATGAGACCAATATAAACTTATATGGTTCAGATGTAAAGCATGAGTGGCGGCAACCAAATGAGGAGTCAAAATTGTAACTAAAGTGTCAATATTTTATGTGGTCACCATTATTTTTCAGCACTGCCTTCAAGGATTACTATAGTGAAACATTTGGACATGGATTTAGGTGCCGCTATTAGATCTCTCTAACTTGGGTGTTGGTGATAGCTGGACCCCAAATTACGCACAGAGGGAAAAAATTAGGTAATCAGTAAGTATTATATATTATTTATATTCCCCTAGATCACCTTGCGCAGGGAGAGCCGTCTTCTGGCAAACAAATGTGATGGGAACATACGTACCTCTCAGTACTACCTTTATTATTTTCAAAGCCAGTACCTGGAAAAGATCTATAAAAAGATGTTAGCCACCCTCTTTACTCATTTGCACACTATTTTGGCAGGTGGACTGAGCAACAGCAGTTCAGTGCTTTTGTAAAGAAATAAATAACCAAGAATACCCCATGAAGAGATGGACTAGTTCAAAACCTGTCAGATCTGTCTATTTGTCATTATCTACTGAAAAGGTCAGCCACGTAGGAAAAAAAAGTAAGTGTAAGTACATTTTACTCTGTAAAGAGTGAGGCCTATTTTCCACAGACTGTTGATAGGCAGTGAAATGCCTTTCAAACTCTCACAACTGCTTGTTGCTGCCTGATAACTGCTCACTGCAGCCTGGTAACTGCTTGCTGAGCACACAGATCAACAGTCCATGAAAAAAAGAGTCCTCAATCTTCAGTGTCCCCATAAAAGATATATTTACAAAACTGAGAGGCGTACTCACTTTTGTGTAATACTGTGTATGTGTGTATGTATATCATTTTTATATATAAAGCACCAACATATTCCGCAGAGATTATAAATACATGAGTACATACTGTACAATCAGTGACACAAATACTGATACATACAATTGATGTGTAGTTTGAACAACATCACCAATACTGAAAGATGTTCATTTGATAAATTGCACAAGAACAGGAAACAAAAAGGGGAGGTCCCTGCCCTTGCAAGCTTACATTCTAGAGCAGGGCTTCCCAACCCTCTCCTCAAGTACCACCAGCAGTGTATGTGGAAATTCTCAAAAGTAATCATCTCTACTGAGACACTAATTACCTTACCTGTGAATGTTTTTGGTTTTCAGCGAAACGAGTAGTTGGTGGGCAGGAAGTACGTCACTGCGATTCCCGTCGGTCCGCAGATGCACGCCATGCCACACCCCTGTCATTTACACATACTGCATCCCCCATTGACTTGCTGCATAATCCGTGCGGTAGGCACGGATCATGCAGCAAATCGCTGCAGATTTTGCGTCGGGAATGGATCCTTCTAGTGCACTGCGTTAAGTGTGCAAGTCTCCTTTCGGACGAGCATATGCCCGCAAAATGGTTATTTTGAAGTGGCATCAAGATGCATCCCTGCTTAACCCTCCTGGCGGTCTATTAAAAACCGCCAGGGGGCAGCGCAGCCGTTTTTTTGATTTTTTTTTAAAATCATGTAGCGAGCCTAGGGCTCGCTACATGATAGCCGCTATGCAGCGGCATCCCCCTACCCTCTTCGATCGCCTCTGGCAATCGGCGATCAGGAAATCCCGTTCAAAGAACGGGATTTCCTGGAGGGCTTCCCCCGTCGCCATGGCGATGGGGCGGGATGACGTCATGGACGTCGTGACGTCTAAGGTAGTCCCGATCCACCCCTCAGTGCTGCCTGGCGCTGATAGGGGTCTGGGGGGGGGGCTCTGCAGCGACGCAGATAGCGGCGAATCGGTGCGGGGCGGCGGCGATCGGTGTGCTCATGAAGCTAGCAAAGTGCTAGCTGCGTGCAGCAAAAAAAAAAAAAATTCCGCTAATCGGCCCAGCAGGGCATGAGAAAACCTCCTGCGCGGCTTACCGCCAGGAAGGTTAAAAGAGTCTGTGTCTCATACTTTCATAATGAGTTGATATGGCTGAAATGTGTATATGTAAGTGAAAATGTCCCCAAAAATTAAAAAAAAAAAGTCTGGGGACACTGGATATTGTACTATAAGTTGAAGCTTGAGGATTGATCACTAAAAAGTGTATGATCAATGTAGCTATGTATAGGGGACCCCTGGGGGAGGTGCAACTAGACCAAGACTTACTATAGACTTCCTGTACTTTCATAACAGTGTGAATGTGAGAACTGTGTTGTGTTGTAATATTTACAGACATTAAAGAGACTCAGAAATGAGTCAAGTGGCCGTGTTTTTTACTTACCCGGGGCTTACCCGGACGGCGAGGGACACATCCATGCTTATGGGGCTGGAGGAATCCCCAGGTAAGTAAAAAAAAAAACAAAAAAACGACCATTTGACTCATCTCTGAGTCTCTTTAAAGGGACACTGTAGGGGGGGTCAGGGGAAAATGAGTTGAAGTTACCCAGGGCTTCTAATGGTCCCCCACAGACATCCTGTGCCCGCGCAGCCACTCACCGATGCTCCGGCCCTGCCTCTGGTTCACTTCTGGAATTTCAGACTTTAAAGTCTGAAAACCACTGCGCCTGCGTTGCCGTGTCCTCACTCCCGCTGATGGCACCAGGAGCATACTGCGCAGGCCCAATATGGTCTGCGCCTGCGCAGTATGCTCCTGGTGACATCAGGGGAAGCGAGAACACGGCAACGCAGACGCAGTGGTTTTCAGACTTCAAAGTCTGAAATTCCAGAAGTGAATCGGAGGCGGGGCCGGAGCATCGGTGAGTGGCTGCACGGGCACAGGATGCCTGCGGGGGACCATTAGAAGCCCCGGGTAAGTTCAACTCATTTTCCTCCGAACCCCTACAGTATCCCTTTAAGTAACTGTCTAGAATAGCAGAACAATGTCGCGGCTTTGCTATAAAGCAAAATCAATAACAATATCCTTTTTGGAAAAAAGTGTGCAAGACTGGCATTGCCCTTGCAAAAAGGATGCGGGGGGGGAAGGGTTAGTCCTTCGTGGGGCGACGCAGGCCACAAGGGTTAAAGTGGCCTTAAAGCGGTTTAACACCCAGCATTACAACTTTGCTTTAAAAGATTGCTTACAGCTTAGAAATTATTATGCACATAAAGCAAAGAAGCAGGGAAGACCGGCACTGCAAGCAAGCTGTGTTTAATCTTGATCCATGCAAACAACAGATGTGCACATAAGCAACAACAGCGAAACTCTCTTGCACAATAAAAGCATGTGGTTGGATGCGGGGTACCTGGAGGTGCGGTGGGTGGTGGGTGATCAAGCCTGACGGCCGTTTCGCGCACGTCTGCGCATCTACGGAGGCTGCAAGGCGGAGGGTGCAGATGGCCGGCATTTGTAGCCGGATACCAAGGGCGGAAGTACGCCACCCCTCTCTCTCCGCCTCTATGCGGAACTTCTCACTAAGGCAAACAGCTGAGACGCATAACGCGTCATCAGCGTCTGACGTCAACGCGGCCAGAGACGCTGAAACAATTGTACAGCGTAGCGTGGTTTACGCTTGCACGCCTGTGCCACAAGTTGGGCTGGAACAGCACCATCTTGTGGCACAATTTGAGAAGACATCCACAGCTAGACATCAGGTAAAATAGTGGTGAGAGATAGAAAAACATGAAATAGTGATGAATGGGAAAATGGTGAAGAGACCAAAAAGGTGAGTAAACAAAGGAAAAAGTGACGGATAAGTAAAGAAATACCTGTGATGGCTGCTGCGGGTTGTCCTCTCAGCAGCATGTGTCTAATATGAAAATTCAAGTGGCAACTCAAAGTTGCTGCACCATCAAAATGGAAAGTGGAGAAGGTGTAACATAGTAAAATCAACAGGGTCGGTCATCCTGCAGGAAAATCCCCACTGGGGTAAAGCCCCTAAAGTGGGGCTAACCGGCAGGGTGGTCGATCCAACAAGAGGGGCACAGGTACTTAAGAGGGACTGATTGGACATATAGCTGCTACATAGAACTACGTGAAAGAATAGAACAGGTCATTCTAGAGGGACATGGGAGGGGCAAAAACTAAACATGTAGTATCACATCATAGTTGCAGAAGTTAAAGGGTTATGGATCCAAGAAGCAGGAAAGGTCAGTGTAGTCATTAAGACCTAGGGGGCCCATCGCGTTAGTTCTTAAGATTAACAGGACCTCTTCACGTTTCAGTTTCCTTTCGCGATTGCCACCCCTGGTGGGAGGTGGAACCTGGAGTATGCCTGCAAAAGTAAGTTTATCTGGATCTCCTCCATGTTCATTTCTCATATGTTCCACTACCCTTGGGGATCCTTTTCCAGAGCTTATAGAGTTGTAATGTTCCCTGAACCTCTCACCCAATGTTCTGGTGGTCTCACCAATATAAAATCTCCCACAGGGGCACCACAGGGCATATACCACAAATTTGGTCTTGCAAGTAATGAAAGCCTGTACACTCCGTCTTAGAGGCCCGATCTGTATTTTAAGGCCTGTGGCCATTTGTCTACATGACTTGCATCGACCGCATCTGTGGTTGCCCTGGGGTTGACCCCTGCGTAGCCAGTTACCTCCATCTGGGGAGTGAAATTCACTCCTACTAATAAGGGACCCAATAGTTGGAGATCTTCTAAATGAAAATAGGGGGCCTTCCTCTACCAGTGGTTTTAGACTGGCATCTTTCATTAGAATATCCCAGTGTCTGATCACTGAATTCTTAATAGTGTCCGACATTGTGCTAAATTCAAAGGAAAAGGGAGTTCTCATATCTCTAGTTTTCCTGGTTCCTTTCCTTTGGAGGAGGGACTGCCTACTTTGGGAGCAGGCTCTCTTGAAGGCCTCTTGAATTAAATGTTCCTCATAGCCTCTAGCGGCTAACCTGCATCCAAGGTCCTCAGCTTGACGGCGGAATTCAGTGTCACTTGCATTATTTCGGCGAAGTCTAAGGAACTGACCGTAGGGCAGCGCCCTAGTCACATGCTCTGGGTGGAAGCTCGCCCTATGGAGGAGGGAATTAGACGCCGTGGGTTTCCTATAACCCCTTGGTGTCAATTTTTTATCATTAATTTCTAACTCCAAATCTAGGAAGGCGACTTTGTCATGGCTGATAGTGGCCGTAAAGGCCATATTGCAGTTATTATGATTAATGTACTCCAGGAACTCGGGGAAAGATTCACAAGTCCCGGACCAAAAGACAAGGATGTCATCCACGTACCTGGACCACATCCTGAGTTGCCGTCTGAAGGGATTGCAAGCAGAGTGGATGTACAGTTCCTCCCACCATGCCAAAAATAGATTGGCATAGGTGCAGGATACTGCTGTACCCATGGCGGTTCCGGATGTCTGCCAGTACCACTTCCTGTCAAATACAAAAGCATTATGGGTAAGAACGAACATCAGACACTCACAAATGAAAGTCTTATAAGTTTTGCTCCTGTCTGTCCTATCCAAGAAGAGTCTAACAGCTCGCACCCCCAACTCGTGGGGTATGCGGCTGTATAAACTTTCGACGTCAATCGTCGCCAGGAGATCGCCTTCGCACCAGTCAAGGTCCTCAAGGCCCCTTAAGACATCAACCGTGTCAGAGAGGTGGGAAGGAATCCCCTCTAGTAAAGGTCTCAGGATGTGGTCCAAATACCTGGACAGCCACTCCGTTGTCGACCCAATGCCAGAGACAATGGGCCGACCCGGAGGGCTGGTCCGGGACTTGTGAACCTTTGGTATATGATACCAAATTGGCTTAATTGGATCAGCGGGCAACAGCCCGTTGGCCAAAGTAGGGGTTAATACCCCCAATTCCACTCCTTTTTTGAGAAGGGACCTTAAAGAATTCTGGTAGCGAAGGGTAGGATCTTCAGTCAGGGGTTGGTAGATGTTCCTATCTTGTAATTGCCTAAGGGCTTCCTCCCTATATTGCTCCGTGGACATGACTACGATTATTCCTCCCTTATCTGCTAGTTTTATTTGTAAGTCAGGTCTATTGCGTAGCCACTTCAATGCACGTTGTTCTTCTCCAGATAGGTTTCTAATGGCCTTTGGATAGATTTCTGCCTTAAGATCTCTCTCTACCATTTTTTGAAAAACATCCAGGCATGATCCTGGTTGGACAGGAAATGGGGAAATGGATTTGCAAGGTCTGAAGGAGGAGACTTCACCGCAACTGAGTGTTGTCATGTCTTCCGGTGGTGTTTGACTATCGTCCATCATGGTATCTAACTCCTTCATGATCTCTAGGTTAGCTAAGTCTTGATCATCCCACTGTATTTTGGGGCTAAAACCTAAGGGGCTCACTTTAGTATTTCCCCATGTGGTGTTGGCTTTGATTGGAGCATCCTCTCTTTTGGCAAAATGCCATCTGATGTTTAAGCGCCTGATGTTTTTGTACATTTCTATTTTGAACTTTGCAAAGTCAAAGTCTGCCGCCAACGAAAAGTTGAGGCCTTTCTGCAATAAAGACTCTGTCCCCTCTGGCAACTTATGGGTGGAGAGATTAAGAATCTCCAGTGGTTGTGGTGCTTCTCCTTTTAATAATAGTTTCTCTTCCACTTGCGATCTTTCTTGTCCTCCCATGATAGTCGTTTGTTGTTCTTTTTTGGCTTTGTTTTTTCCTCTCCCCCTCCGCGTGCTCCTCCTAAAGGGCGTGCAGGGGTTCTAGGGTCACTGCCGTTCGGCTGTCCTCGTGGAGCTGGATTTTTCGTATCTGCTTTAACCTCGTCTTCACTGGATTCAGTGTCTGTAGTCCAGTAACCTTTCCCTTTCTTCTGAGGTTTGGCTCGTCCTCCTCTTTGCCAGGAGAAGTACCTTTTAAGGAGATGATCTTCCTTGTCTCTCTGGAATTTTTTCAATTTCCTTTCTTTAATATTATCCTGTACTACTGTAAGTTTATGGTCAATCTTTTTCAGAGTTTTGGAGTGTTGCTTTTTCTCTACCATGCTCTGATATTGACTTTTGACGGTCTCTATCTCTTTCAGGGTTTTGACGTTTTCCTCTCTTGTCCTTTCAAGGACTATGTCTTGCAGATTAGCAGCATGTAATAGGTAGGCATTCTTCCATTTCTTAACGAAAGCTTCATCATCTTGATACTCGGACGGCTCTACATAGCGTCTGAAGCCTCGTGCCACTATTTTATCATCTTTATATTGCTGCAAGGCAGTAACTGTCCAAAACAGTTTAACCTCTTTTTCACTAAGCCTCTCGAGATTGATTTCTGCCACCCGTGCACCCACCGTTTTGTTCGATGCTGTAGATGTAGCTGTGTTCTTAAAGAAGCTTGTAACATCGCATCGTCCACTGGCTACTGCAGCTCCTTCTTGCTCATCTTCACTCGATGAACTGTCGTCATCCGACTCTATTGGTACATCATAGTGGTGACTGGATGTAGTCGACATATCCATGTGCTCTAACCCAATATAAGACAGTGTATAGACAAATGCAAAGGAGGAAAGCGGATTGGCACTATGGTATGGCAAGTGAGCTTTGGTAGTGCATACAGGTACCCTTAGTAGACAGCTGAGCGTGCTCTGGTATAAAGGCAGGCGTATTTGGCACATAAAGCAAAGAAGCAGGGAAGACCGGCACTGCAAGCAAGCTGTGTTTAATCTTGATCCATGCAAACAACAGATGTGCACATAAGCAACAACAGCGAAATTCTCTTGCACAATAAAAGCATGTGGTTGGATGCGGGGTACCTGGAGGTGCGGTGGGTGCTGGGTGATCAAGCCTGACGGCCGTTTCGCGCACGTCTGCGCATCTACGGAGGCTGCAAGGCGGAGGGTGCAGATGGCCGGCATTTGTAGCCGGATACCAAGGGCGGAAGTACGCCACCCCTCTCTCTCCGCCTCTATGCGGAACTTCTCACTAAGGCAAACAGCTGAGACGCATAACGCGTCATCAGCGTCTGACGTCAACGCGGCCAGAGACGCTGAAACAATTGTACAGCGTAGCGTGGTTTACGCTTGCACGCCTGTGCCACAAGTTGGGCTGGAACAGCACCATCTTGTGGCACAATTTGAGAAGACATCCACAGCTAGACATCAGGTAAAATAGTGGTGAGAGATAGAAAAACATGAAATAGTGATGAATGGGAAAATGGTGAAGAGACCAAAAAGGTGAGTAAACAAAGGAAAAAGTGACGGATAAGTAAAGAAATACCTGTGATGGCTGCTGCGGGATGTCCTCTCAGCAGCATGTGTCTAATATGAAAATTCAAGTGGCAACTCAAATAAAGTTGCTGCACCATAAAAATGGAAAGTGGAGAAGGTGTAACATAGTAAAATCAACAGGGTCGGTCATCCTGCAGGAAAATCCCCACTGGGGTAAAGCCCCTAAAGTGGGGCTAACCGGCAGGGTGGTCGATCCAACAAGAGGGGCACAGGTACTTAAGAGGGACTGATTGGACATATAGCTGCTACATTTATTTATTTAGAAATTATTATGCCAGATTTTTTTAAAGCAAAAATTCACTGAATGGGTTAAACATGACATTTTAGTGTGGATTTAACTTGGAATCCGCATCCATTCTTATCTTTAGTTACAAATGTATCTTTGTTTGGAATGCAATTAGACCTCTGAAAAGCCTGCTGGGGAAGCCCTCTTTGTTCTCTCAGAGCAGTGTTTGTTTATTACTTTGTAAATAGATACATTTGTAACTAAACCTAAGCACGGAGGAGGATTTCTAGCTAAATGCAGCACTAAAATGTCATGTTTAATCCATTCAGTGAATTTCTGCTAAAAAAAAAATCTGGCATAATCGTTTCTAAGCTGTAAGCAATCTTTTAAAGCAAAGTTGAAATGCTGGGTGTTAGACCACTTTAAATTCTAGCTATAGCAAATTAAGAGCTTGTCTGAAAAGCTGTGTCTAGAGGTTAATTTGACATTTTCCAGCCTTGGTGACACTCGTGAGAATTCTTGGATGCAAGAGTGAGAGGAAGTGCCCAAGCTGGACAAGAGTCTCTTGGAAAGGAATGAAGGTTGGATGGATGGATGATATCTGGAGATTTTCTAGAACTTTGAATAATAGTGTTAGGAATTTGAACTGGATCCTTTGGGTGATTGGTAGTCAATGGAGGCATTGGCAGAGAGGTGCACCATCAGAGGAGCGGGAGGAGAGGTGGATGAGGCAACCAGTAGAGTTCAGTAGGGACTGGCGAGGTGGGTATTCCAGTACTCAAGCCGAGAAATGATTAGAGCATGTGCAAGCATTTAAGTAGCCTCTTGTGTAAAGAAGGGATGAATTCTGGAGATATTTTTGATATGTGTTTGAAATGAGAGCTTAAAGTCCAGAGTTACCTCCAGGCAGCGAATTTTAGGAGTTAGGTTATTGGGGTATTTTCTACATTCATTGTAACTGTAGGTGGGGGAGCAGAGAGAGAGAGAGATGGAGAAAATATCACAATTTCTGTTTTGTTCATGTTAAACAACCACTCCAGTGAAAAAGGTAAGCAGTTAAAATCTGACAGAACCGACAGGTTTTGGACTAGTCCATCTCCTTATGGGGGATTCTCATGCTTTTCTTTGTTTTCAAAAGCATTTACTCAACTGCAGTTTAACTGCCAAAATAGTAAGACATCAGCCAGCCTCCCTACTCACTTGCACACTATTTTGGCAGTTAGACTTAGCAACTGCTGTTCAAGGAATGTTTGAAAATCCTGAGAATCCCCTATGAGGAGGAGATGGATTAGTCCAAAACCTGTCGGTGCTTACCTTTTTCGCTGGAGTGGTCCTTTAAGTTTGAGGAAATGGGATGACATGAATGCATGAAACAGCAGACAGACAGTTAGGCTGGTTTCACAGTGGGACGTTACAGGTGCACGTTAGAGCAGCCTGTAACGCACCCCACCGCACAGCAATGAAAAATCAATGGGCTGTTCACAGTGCCCACGTTGCATTACATAGTAACGCTGCGCCACCAGACAACGTACTGCATGCAGTACTGTCTAAGCGGCAGAGCCGCGTTAGACTGCTTGCACTTGCTCAGTAACGTTGGGGAGGAGCGGAGAGCGGCCAGGCACATGGCTAATTAATATTCACTGCACTCAGTGACGTGCAGTGTTTACTTCCTGGAGCGGCCGCTCTGTGCAGCGATTGGCCGGCGGGACCACATGATGCCGCATGCGCACAAGAGTACGCATCACGTCATCACGGACGCCAGAGTGAGCTGCACAACGCGGCTCACTCTGATGTCCAAAGCAGGGAGCACCAGGCGTTGCGTTAGGGGCACGTTATGCGACCATAACGTCCCCTAAAACGCAACGTCCTGGTGTGAAACCAGCCTTAGGGATTCGAGATAATATTGTAAAGCGGCCAGGAGCTGATAGATGAGTATCATAAGCATAGAAGTGATAATGGAAACTAAAAGAGCATATTGATTGTCCCAGGCTATGAGTAATGATGGAGAAGAGGCCCTCGAACAGAGCCTAATGGTACACCAACAGATAGCGGGCGTGGAGACGAGTTAGGGTTGGAAGAGGAGACAATGGCTATTATTCATAAAGCATTACTGCATGCAGTAATGCAGAAAACAACTGACTTTACCGAGCCATTAGCAAAATGTCAATTCATAAGAGCAGTTACCGCATGAAAAGCTTAAATTCCCAAGCAGCAAGGTAAATTACCGCCTTGTGCGTTGATTATCTCAACACGTCAATAAATGTCATTTCATAAGAGCAGTTACCGCATGAAAAGCTGAAATTCCCAAGCAGTAAGGTAAATTACTGCCTTGTGTGTTGATTATCTCAACACGTCAGTAAATGTCAATTCATAAAGATTACAGCAGGTGGTAATGGCACGGAGAATACCGCCTGCTTTGAAGAGGTGATAAGGGAGCAATAAGAGCAAAGTTAATGGAGACAGATCTCCCAGGCAGCAGCAGAGCAATCGGAACAAACAAGGCTTCCCATAAATACCCCAGGCTGTGTTTTTAACCTCTTGGGTACCTATTTTCACATGTGTATTTCACATCAGAAAGCATGCATCTGTAAAGATTCTGGAATTCTTCAACGCTGTGGCAATTAAATAGATTGTTTAGAAAGACTATTAGACAGATTCATAGCAGATTCCGGGCAATCAGAAGCAGTATAATAAAACATGCACATCTAAAGGGAAGTTGGGGATGCTTCTTTATGGTAATGCTGTTTGTTTCTGCACAAATTTATCAACTCAGCCAGCTACTCTTCTCATTACCGACACTTTAGTTCGGTAAAACACTGCATTTCTACCGCACCTGTCAAGATTTTTATGAATTAGCACACAGAAGTCTAAAATACCGAATGCAGTATTTTCCCAGACGAGATTTTTTTTTTTTTTTACCACACATGCTTTTATGAATGATAGCCAATGAAAGAGTGTTCAGACAGGTATGAGCTAATCCAAGAATGTGCTAGGTCCCTGACACAGTGATGAGAGTGTCTGGAGAAGCAGAGAGTGATCGACAGTGTCAACGGCAGAGGGAAGGTCAAGGAGCTTAATTCATAAGACTGCGTAACTAAAACGGTAATTACCATAGTAGCAGCCATGCTATTGGAGTACAGCAGTCGCACTATGAGTGCATCGCACGCACCCTACGCTAATGTAACCTGTGCTGTGTGTGCGGTAGATTTACCGCGGTTTTATGAATCAAGCTCATGGAGTATTAGTACAGTAAATCGGCCTTTGAATTTTACGAAGAAATCGTTTACAATTTTGGTGAGGACTGTTTCAGTGGAATGCTGACATCAGAATCCAGCCTGGAGGGGGGTCTAAGGGCCCTTTTACACTAGAGCGTTTGCTGAATCGCAAACCGCTATTGATTTTCAAATCGCTACGGTTTGCTATTTAACATAGAATTGCGGTAGGTCATTTCCACTACCGCGATTCGTTTTTTACTCCATCGCGATCGCGCCGCAGAACAATTATTGCCACGATTTTGGTAGCAAAATCGCGATCGCAAACGTTGGGTAATCACCGCAAAATTTTGCACTTTTGCTGAATCGCAATCGCTAGCGTTTAGCGTGATTGCTAGTGGAAAAGGGCCCTAACAAAGAGTTAGTAGACAGGAAGTCTGACCATTTTGAATAGATGTATCGTTCCAGCAGTTTGGAAGCAAAGGGAAGAAGTGAGACTGGAGGATAATTAGAGAGGGCTGTAGGGACCAAAGAAGGTTTTTTGATTAGTGGTGTTATTGCTTATTTAACCTCCTGGGCGTTACGCATGCCGGAGGGTTTGCAGCCGACAGTCCCCCATTATAATTTTAAGCGATCGGATAGCTGTAATAGCTTCAGCTAGCACTAGGCTAGCTAGTAGTGGTGGCCGGCAGCCTCAGATTACTTTTGATCACCCCCCGATTGCCGCTAAATACATTACCCAGCCAGCATCCAGCGATCGGTGCAGCCTCCCCAGACAGCTCCGCTCTTCTCTATGGGGAGGATCGCACATGACGTCATGCGCAGACCCAATCCTCCCCATAGAGAGGACCGGAGATGTGCAGGGAGGCTGTGCCGATCACTGGATCCAGGGGGGGGGGAGGGGGGGTAAATGTATTTATTGGCGATTGGGGGGATCAAGTGTAATCTGAGGATGCTAGCCACCACTATTAGCTAGCCTAGTGCTAGCTGAAGCTATTACAGCTGTCCGATCGCTTAAAATTATAATGGGGGACTCCTGGGGATAGCCGGCGGTATGCCCGGCACAGTGTCGGGCATACCACTAAGGAGGTTAAATGAGGAGGGGAAATGCCAGTTGAGATGGAGAGGTTGAAAATAGTGGTTAGAGCAGGCTTGAAGGAAGAGGTGAGCTGTGGGATAAGATAAGAGGAGGGCATAAGGTCCAGAGCACAGGTAGTGAGATGAGCTTTTGAGATTAGTGAAGAAAGCAGTGAAAGCCGTTTGGCCTGGAACCAACTAGTAGCTCTTTCTAAGTTCCAGTGATTTGTAAACTCTCGCTAATGTAATGCTATGGGGGATTTTTTTAAGAGAGAATCTGTAACAACATTTTCAGCCTTATTTTTTCTATCCTATAAGTTCCTATACCTGTTCTATTGTGGTCTGGATTACTGCAGCTTTTTCTAGTTGCACTGTCTCTGTAATATATCTAATCTTCTTTTCTTTGTACACACACACACACACACACACAGTGAGTGTGTGTGTGTATACATACACACACAAACATCACTTCCTGGTTAGCGGCCATGCTTTTTGTTTGTAAACACTGCCTAAAACTGGCGATTAAAAGCCAGGATTGCGGCGGGGAGCGGCAAAGAGGGATCCAGGAGATCACAGTGACTCGATTGGTATGTTTTTTGTTGTACAAATCGGACAGTACAGATTCTCTTTAAAAAATCACATCCCTCAAGTGGGATCACACCCATAGCATTACATTAGCAAGAGCTTTCCAAATCACAAGTGCTCAGAAAAGGCTTAGAAAAGTGCTGCTAGCGGGTTCCAGGCCTTACAGAGGGTGAGGTCAGAGTTAGGGCGCTTGCAGGGGGAAAACCGCTTGACTAATGAAAGGGAATGGGATGGTGCACACCAGAGCAGTTCGTTTTTTCCACAAACGCAAACTCGGGGGTTGCAGAATTTTTTAGATTTCTGAGGCGTAGGCAAGTGGAAAACCGCTCTGAAAAATGCTAGATCAGAGTGGTTTTCCAGGCATTTTTGTTACAGAAGCTGTTCAGTAACAGCTTTACTGTAACAATATTTGTAATATGCTAAACAAAAACGCTCCAAAAAACGCTAGGCATGTGTAGAAAACATGCCTAAAATCGCTCTGAAATCTGCTTCAAAAACCTCTAGCGTTTTGCAGATCTGCTACAGGTTTTTGGTGTGCACTGGGCCTAACCGACTGGCCAGATAGAGAGGGGTAGTTTCTGGTGGGTGAGCATCCAGGCAGAGGTGAGGAAGGTGGAGTAGATGGTCGGACTGGTGAAAGGGGTAGCATTTTGAAGCTGTTCCGTATTATATCAATGATTTATCCATCCATCCATCCATCTATATAGTGTGTGGATAAAAATTATTTGATCCCTACTACATTTGATAGATGAATGAAGAAGACGGACTCCGGCACTCCAAAGCAAGAGGTAGTTTATTTAAGCACAGTTACATAGCAACGAGTACAAGCCGCCTGTGTCAACAGCTGTTTCGCGTGTAGTCACGCCTCCTCAGGACACCAAGGCTCCTTGACAAATCGAATAAGGTTTTCTCTAACGATTTGGTACTGTACATCTTAAACTCGGTTGCTATAGAGTTACCAGCTGGTAACAGGAGAGACATGTCGCCTCTAGCTGATAACAAGAGTCCTTTGTCTGGAGTCTCTTCCATAATTGCTGTCATAAGCTCCTCTGCTGGACTAGCAGCAGAGCTACATTCCATCTTGACAGTCTGCGGGGGTATATGGCGTGCACACTCGCTCCACACAGTAAAGATGCCGTCAGGCCAGTTCATACAATCAAGAAAAAGAAAAGAACTGAGCGGAGCACCGCACTCACCCCTAATATGATGGATTAAACCTTGCTCTACCTCTGCATTGAAGCGATATCTGGAGCTTGATTTCCACGTGGATCCGCTACAGGCTTTGTTCAAAGACGAATCTCTCCACGTCCTCTTTCCCAGCCGTAGCGTGTACAGCGTACTTCCGTGCTGCGGCGTCTCTCCGCCCACCTGCAGCGTCACTCGCTGTTTGTCATTCCCCACTGACTGTGGGAGCGAGGCTTGGGGCGCATCTCCGCAATTAGCCTGCGCCCAACCAGGAAGTTCAATACGGATCTATTCCACGCTGTCCACGGAGATCATTTACCCAAACTGGGGCTCCATCGCGGTGCCAGGAATCCAAAGATTGAAGAGTCCATGCATAGATGAATGAAGAAGACGGACTCCGGCACTCCAAAGCAAGAGGTAGTTTATTTAAGCACAGTTACATAGCAACGAGTACAAGCCACCTGTGTCAACAGCTGTTTCGCGTGTAGTCACGCCTCCTCAGGACACCAACCTACTACATTTGAGGCCCCTTTTGTACTTGTGAACTTTTTCTTTGCGTTGCGTAACCCTTTCTGCACGCAGGGTAACGCAACAGCAAAGAAAGTGCATGGGGCCTGTTGTGCCGCATACTTCCGATTCCCCACCAACCCGACGCAAAGTCAACTGTGTCAACAAGTTGCTGTGCGGCTTCCACGGTGATGCAGTGGTAGTGGAATGAATAGAATGGACAATGCAAAAGCCCAAAATTACTTACGGTAATTTCTTTTCCAGAAGTCGGAAGGACAGCAACCCTGAGATATGTCTCCCTCCACATTCACTGGACAGGAACTAGATTAAACAATTTGCATAATTAGATAGGCAGGGCATACACACACACATATATATATCGTCATGTCCTTACCCCCTCAGTTAATAAAAAAGACTCCGCACATAATGATGCTTCCAATAACTTTTAATAGAAATAGCGGTGGGTAGTAAGGGTGCTGTCCTTCCGACTTCTGGAAAAGAAATTACCGTAAGTAATTTTGGGCTTTCCCAGAACGTCTCAGGACAGCAATCCTGAGATGATAAACAAGAATAATATTTAGGGAGGGATTACAGCCTGCAACACTTTCCTGCCGAACGTTAAGTCGGCACTAGACAATACATCTAGCCTATAATGTCTCACAAAGGTGTTCTGACTTGACCAGGTGGCTGCCTTGCAAATTTGCTCAACTGATGCTCCTGCCCTCTCTGCCCAGGAAGTTGATACTGCTCTGGTAGAATGAGCTCTGACAGTCGAAGCCAGCTGTTTGCCTTGTTGAGCATAAGACAGAGATATAGCCTGTTTGATCCATCTGGCTATGGTTGATTTTGAGGCCTGTTTACCCCTGAATTTTCCGGCGAATAACACTAGTAATGCATTGGAAATCCTCCAGGACTTAGTACGATGAAGATACTCCAGAACACATCTCCTGACATCTAGGCAATGTAACTTCTGTTCTTTCTGATTGGAAGGGTTATTACAAAAGGAAGGCAGGAAAATTTCTTGAGACCTGTGGAATTTCGAAACCACCTTGGGTAGGAAAGAGGTATCTAGACGAAGTGTAATTCTGTCGTCACTTATAACACAATATGGTTCCAGAATTGACAGTGCCTGTAATTCCCCCACTCTTCTGGCTGATGTTATTGCTAGAAGAAAGGCCGTCTTGATAGTTAAAAGTTTATCAGAACTATCCGCCAGTGGTTCAAAGGGTGGCTCACATAACCCTTGCAGAACAGTGTTCAGATCCCAAGACGGTACTCTGTTATGAATCGTTGGTCGATATTCTCGAGTGCCTTGAAGAATCTGATGACATCTTCTTCTGCCAACTTTCTGTCAAGAAAGACTGTCAATGCTGAAACTTGTACTTTCAATGTACTACTACTTAGACCTTTTTGGAAACCCTGTTGAAGAAATTCTAAAACTGAATTGGAATGACCAGTGTCTCTAGAATTCACCTCACACCAATTGCTGTATACTCTCCAGGCTTTAGAGTATATTTGGCGCGTCACCTTCTTCCTACTTTGTAACAGTGTTTCCGATAATTTATTTGAAAAACCCTTACTTTTCAGTATTTGCCATTCAGGTTCCATGCTGAAAGATGAAGAAGGCTCAGATTGGGATGCACCGCCGGTCCCTGAGTTAGCAGGTCCTCTTGATCTGGAAGGATCAGATGATCCGAAGCTAATCGTTGTAGCAGAGCAAACCACGGTCTTTTTGGCCAATATGGGACAATCAAGATTGCTTCCGCCTGGTCTCGATAGATTTTGTTCAGTACTCCTGAGGGGGTAAGGACATGACGATATATATATGTGTGTGTATGCCCTGCCTATCTAATTATGCAAATTGTTTAATCTAGTTCCTGTCCAGTGAATGTGGAGGGAGACATATCTCAGGGTTGCTGTCCTGAGACGTTCTGGGAAAACTTAAATTTGTTGGCAGCGGTGGTGCGCATGCACGGAATGACACAAATACGACCGGGAAGCCGGGATTTCGAGTGATGTAATTCCTGTTCAGCAGGGAGCAGGTCACTGGACGAGGGGAGGCAACAGGCATGCGGGGGGGGGGGGGGGGGACACTTTGCTGCAGGGTCACATGAATCTATTTTTTGGCATTGCGATCCGGCCAGATATAAGATAGGCCTCCAAGTATGCCTACTTTGTTAAGGAACACTTTAGAATTTTATGATAGTTTCCGAGACAGAATATCAACCAAAAGTCCAGAAAAAGAACATTAAATAAATGTTGTCAATTGATTTGCCGAGTGAAATAAGTATTTGGTCCCCAAGGGATATGACTTAGTACTTGGTCGAGAAACCCTTGTTGGCAAGTACAGAAGTAAAATGTTTCTTCTAGTTGGTCGGGGGTTTACACACTCCTCAGAAAGGATTTTTGGACCACTCCTCTTTACAGAAACTCTCAAAGTAATTTGGTGTTCTCAATGAAGCGTGGCTGCTGCTACTTGAACAAAGACATCGGAACACTTTTCCCCCTCGGCTGTCAACCTCCTGAACTTTCTTCATGCTCCTCCACACCCCAGTGCCGCTTTCTCCCCCTTAATTTTTTTTTGTTGGAATGGACAAATTGCATTTTGTATATATGATGTCACTTTTTGTGTTATTCTGCTACATGTGAAAATTGTGATTACTGTGCTGTGTCTTTGTATGCCCTATCTTAATATGTGCCTCACTGAGCAGGGAGAACCTTGTGGGCACTGCAAAATATCAATTAATTACTGCAAAATTCTTTGTTATCAATCGTGTTTTTGGTGACTGTGGTTTCCAACTATAGGACTATAGATCAATAAGCTCCTCCTATGTAGTTGTGGGAGGATTTCTGACCTTTCTCATAATTCTCACCTCACGAGGCTATCGTTTATCATGGAGATCCAGACTGATGGTCATTTTATACTTTTTTTTCCATTTCCGAATAATTGCACCAACACTTGTCACAGTCTCATCAAGCTTCCTGCTAAGGATCTGGTGGCCACCATTCTAGGGTTGTACAGGTCTACAATCTTATCCCAGACATCCTTTGACTGTTCTTTAGTCTTACTCATGGTGATGAACAAGGCTGTGGAGTCAGAGTAGAGGAGTCAGAATCTAAGCAATTTTGGGAATGGCAATTTGAAATTGGGAGCACTGTATCTAATAGTTGATTGTTTATGTATCCATCTCACACTCTGATTACAATCTGTGGTAGTCACAATTCTGGCTCGGTTGTAGGGGATCAAATACTTATTTTACTCAATGACTTGCAAATCAGTTTATTTTCTTTTATGTATTTCTTCCTGGATTTTGAGATATATATATATATATATATATATATATATATATATATATATATATATACATACACACACATATTCACCTAAAGCCCCGTCTACACGAGGCGATCCGGCAGCTCGATTAGCCGCCGGATCGCCTCTTCCGCATCCCCGCGCGTCGGATTCGATCCGCCCTCGTCCCCGCGCCGCTTATCTTCCGCTCGAATTAATTAAATGTTTCCATGTTTTTATTGAACATACCATGTAAACATTCAGGGCGCATTTCCACTTGAGCGGAAACTGCCAGGAATCCGCAGTTTCCCCGCAGGCAAATAGTGCAGGGAAACTCTGCCATAGGGTGCAATGGTAACGCCAGCCGAATCGCTAGCGATTGGGCCGGCTTTTCCATCCGAATCGGCGCGGGAGGCTGCGGATCCTATAGTCGTGCACAGCACGGCTGATGGGATTCGTCTGCTTTCCCCGCAGACCCGGAAGAGCTGGCGCATGTCTCGCAGACGCGCGCCACTCAAGTGCAATCGCGCCCTCACAGTGCAGGTGGAAAAAGTATGTGAACCCCTAGACTAATGACATCTCCAAGAGCTAATTAGATTGAGGTGTCATCAAGCTGGAGTCCAATCAATAAGATAATATTGGAGGTGTTGGTTACAGCTGCCCTGCTCTAACAGAAAAAAAAAAAACACACACCAGACCAGTTTTGTCTTTGCTTTTCCCAAGAAGCATTGCCTGATGTGAATGATGCCTCGCACAAAAAAAGCTCTCAGAAGACCTACAATTACAAATTGTTGACTTGCATAAAGCTGGAAAGGTTTATAAAAGCATCTCAAAAAGCCTTGTAGTTCATCAGTCCACGGTAAGACAAATTGTCTATAAATGGAGAAAGTTCAGCACTGCTGCTACTCTCCCTAGGAGTGGCTGTCCTGTAAAGATGACTGCAAGAGCACAGCGCAGAATGCTCAATGAGTGAAGAATCCTAGAGTGTCAGCTAAAGACTTACAAAAGTCTCTCGCATATGCTAACATCCATGTTAGCGAAACTACGATACGTAAAACACTAAACAAGAATGGAGTTCATGGGAGGATACCACAGAGGAAGCCACGGCTGTCCAAAAACCACTGCTGCATGTTTAAAGTTTTCAAAAAAAGAGCACCTAGATGTTCCCCAGCAGTACTGGCAAAATATTCTGTGGACAGATGAAACCAAAGTTGAGATGTTTGGAAGAAACACACAACACAATATGTGTGGAGAAAAGGAGGCACAGCACACCAACATCAAAACCTCATCCCCCAACTGTGAAGCATGGTGGAGGAGTATTCTGGTTTGGGGCTGCTTTGCTGCGACAGGGCATGGACGGATTGCTATCATCGAAGGATTAAGATCCTCTGTCCACCCGCTGAAGCTCAGCAGAAGATGGGTGTTGCAACAGGACACTGTTCCCATTCATTGATCTAAGTCCCCATGTAAATGACCACTGCAGCCTATTAGACGGCGCTGCCATTCACAAAAAGCCATACTTACTCATCCATGCATTACTTCCTCTTTGTGTAGTAATACTACGCATATGAAAGTTATGTGTGAGGACATCTTGTAGCCATATAGTAAAATTACATCTACACACTTTTTTTTTTCCATTAAAATACATTTTTTAACATTTAACCACTTAAGGACCAGGCTATGTTTTGATGATCTGTGCTGCGTGGGCTCTCCAGCCCACAGCACAGATCAGGAGGCACGCAGGGCGATCAGACTTCCCTCCTTTTTTCCCCACCAGGGGGATGTCCTGCTGGGGGGGTCTGCCGCTCTGTGTGGCCGAGCGGGGGGGCTCCTCCAAGCCCCCCTCCGCAGCGATTTTCGGCCTCTCTCAAGCTTTCCCTCCCCTCCTTACTGTGGGCGGCACAGGACGGCGATCTGTCCTGCGCCGCCTCTGGTAGGCTTCAGCCTATCAGATGCCGGCGATCCCCGGCCAATCAAAGGCCGAGGATCGCCGATCTCCTTTACGGCGCTGCATGATGTAAACAGAGGGGATTTCTTCCCCGCGTGTTTACATTTAGCCTGCGAGCTGCGATCGGAGGCTTGCAGGCTGTTCACGGAGACACCCTCGTTCGAGCGGCCATTTCCATGTAAAACCACTTACGACCTGCCACCGCCTGTCGGCGTTAGGCGGTCGTTAAGCAATTGAGTATGGCAGGAAATTCAAAACTTATTTTGCTAGAGCTTTGGAAAGATATCTGAATCTCCTGGCAGCACTTCCAAATTGTCCCTTGACCTAGTCAATGCAAATCCAACAAAGGATAAGCTCACAGCATACGTAGAAGGGAGGATGAGCAGTACGTTATGTCTGGCCACCCAGTCTTTATATATTATTCCTTCTCCGAGTCGTAGCAACTCAGAACTCAGAGGAAGACGTCATTTGGGGTGGCACCTCAATTACATTTCAACATTTTCTGTGCTGCTATAGACGTAATAAATTATATGTACGGTAGAGCCCAGGTCAGGCGCGTTGTGACTGTGAGCACATGCCGAAAGGACCTCAGTTCTCACAGATGAGGCACTGTGCCCTTAAACACCTTTATTCCTCAGCCGGGCATCAATACAGGTTCAGCAGCGGGGGTTAAGAGACTTGGCCTCACAACCATTTTGAAAACTATCACATCATCAGAGGCCTTAACAACAAGTGACACATCAATACATAAGTTCATAGGACTTTGATTGTAGTAAGGGACAGAAAGGAAAACTTTTTTTCCTCAGTAGAAAGAATTAAAATAGTTTCTCAAATGTCTTATTTAATAGCAATTCTTTGTGGAATAAGTAAGAGGCATTAATGTACACCTATACTCATTCTGCTTGGGGGAGATATCTAAGAGCCCCCAGCTGAATCAGACTATCTTCTCCCTATCCTCATGTTTCTTATCCGAGAATTCACAGGGATCTGATGCAATTACAACTAACACTAGTGTTATCATAAATCAGGAGGTCAAATATACATTTTAAGCTTTACTTACCTGGGGCTTCTTCAAGCTCCTAAAAATCTGTGTGATCCTTCGCTGCAGTTTCATTCTTCTCCTGGGTCCCATTGTCATCTCCGTAATATCGCCAACCCCCGGCTGGGTCACCATCTTCTGCACATGCATGGGCATGCCACACATCTCTTGTGATTGCGCTCCCATGGCTGGGAGTATCCTGCATATGCAGAGTGCATCATTTTTACATACTGTGTATGTGCAGAATGCTCTCAGAAATGGGAGTGATCACGAGAGGTGTAAGGCCGGCCCACACATGAGATTGCAACTCAGCCAGGGGTCTGCGATCTTACTGAGATGAAAGCAGGACCCAGGAGAATATCCAGGGGCTGATAGAAGCCCCAGATAAGTAAAGCTTAACCCATTCAGGTTCCGTCGTTTTCACGTGAGAAATGTTCACCTCCCATTCATTAGCCTATAACTTTATCACTACTTATCACAATGCACTGATCTATATCTTGTTTTTTCCGCCACCAATTAGGCTTTCTTTGGGGGGTACATTTTGCTAAGAGCCACTTTACTGTAAATGCATTTTAACAGGAAGAATAAGAAAAAAATGGAAAAATTCATTATTTCTCAGTTTTTAGCCATTATAGTTTTAAAATAATACATGCCTCCATAATTAAAACTCACGTATTGTATTTGCCCATATGTCCCGGTTATTACACCGTTAAAATTATGTCCCTATCACAATGTATGGCGACAATATTTTATTTGGAAATAAAGGTGCATTTTTTCCATTTTGCATCTATCACTATTTACAAGTTTAAAATAAAAAAAAATATAGAAATATTTCATCTTTACATTGATATTTAAAAAGTTTAGACCCTTAGGTAAATATTTACATTTTTTTTTTTTTATTGTAATGGTTTTTTTTTTATAGTAAACATTTTATTTGGGTAGTTTTGGGAGGGTGGGAGGTAAACAATAGATTTATAATGTAAATGTGTGTTAATTTGTATTTTTTTCCCTTACAGGTGTAGTATTACTTTTTGGCCACAAGATGGCGGCCATGAGTTTGTTTACATGACGTCACTCTAAGTGTAACATACGCTTAGAGTGACTCATCGGAGAGGGAACGGCCAGAAAAGGCGCAGCTTATGAGAGAAGCTGTCGCTTTTTCAGCGGGGGAGAGGAATCAATGATCGGGCACCATAGCCCGATACATTGATTCCCTGGCTACCGAATCCGCGGCCGGGAGTGCGCGTGCACGCACGCGATCGGCCACGGGAGCGCGCATGGTTCCTGGACGTAGAAACTACGTCCAGGAACCAAAATAGGTTAATATGTATATTTTACCTCTGATTTCTTTTCTTGTAATGGTTAAGGGCTCTGCCTCTGACACAGGAGATCTGGGTTCAAATCTCAGCTCTGCCTGTTCAGTAAGCCAGCACCTATTCAGTAGGACACCTTGGGCAAGTCTCCCCAACACTGCTACTGCTTATAGAGCGCATCCTAGTGGCTGCAGCTCTGGTGCTTTGAGTCCGCCAGGAGAAAAGCGCGATATAAATGTTCTGTGTTTGTCTGTGTTTAAAGGAATCATCAGGCATAATGATACCAAATCTGATTTACTTACCTGGGGCTTTCTCCAGCCCCTCGCAGCTGACTGTCCCATGCAGAACTACTGCGCCTGCACAGTATGCCACGGACGACGTGGGCTTGATTAACAGCGGCACTTCACGCAGGCGCAGTAAGGACGACCCTGGGGTCAACCTCTGCACCGTGCCAGGACCCTGGGCTGGTGGCTGCAAACCAAGCTGCCTGTGTGGGACAGACAGCCCCAGGTAAGTAAATCAGATTTGGTATCCTTATGCCTGATGATTCCTTTAAAGTGAACCTAAAGCCGGTTAAAAAAAAATGAGATTAACTCACCTGGGGCTTCCCTCAGCCCCCTGCAGACGATCGGTGCCCTCGCAGCTCCGCTCCGATGCCTCTGGACCCGCCGGCGACGACTTCCGGTTTCGCCGTCACCGGCCGACAGGCATGGGAATGCGAGTGATTGTTCGCGTTCCCAGCCTGTATATCGCCCCCTATGCTGCTATTGCGGCCAGGAGGTCGCAATAGCAGCATAGGGGGCGATATACAGGCTGGGAACGCGAACAATCACTCGCGTTCCCATGCCTGTCGGCCGGTGACGGCCGAACCGGAAGTGTTCGCCGGCGGGTCCTGGAGAGTCAGAGCGGAGCTGTGAGAGCACCGATCGGCTGTAGGGGGCTGAGGGAAGCCCCAGGTGAGTTCATCTCATTTTTTTTAACAGGCTTTAGGTTCACTTTAAGTGCTAACAGCAGCTGCAAGCAGGCATAGTTTTGCATGACGCAGTTGTGAAGTGTACTGCTGCGTGGATATAGTTCCATATGGCACATGGTAAAGTGATAAAAAAAGTTTTTAAGAACCAGCAATTTTTTTTACTGATTCAATCAGCACTGTCAGATGTGTGAAATTGGGCTGATTTTTGGTTTTTAAACTGAAATCAAGACTGGGGCAAAAGAATCTTGAGGTCATCAAGGCTGAGGTTTTCCCATGCCCCCGCTGGTACCTCACTGCTCCCTCCTCCCGTGAGACCCGATCCCCCTCGCTGGATTGTCTTGCTGTGGTGAGCCGCTGTGAAGTGGCATTGAACGTTGCCCAGTAACCATGGCCACCAAGAAGTGATGTCACTTCCTGTTACAGACCAGCTGTAAGGGCCCTTTTCCACCAGCGCGTTTGCGCTGGCTGAATCGCAAAACCGCAAACCGCTAGCGATTTTACAATCGCTACGGTTTGCTTTTTAACATAGGAATCGCGGTAGGTCATTTCCACTACCGCGATTCGCTTTTTTCGGGAACGCGAACGCGCGGCGGAGCGATAATTGCCGCGATTTTGCTATGCAGTGCATAGCAAAATCGCGGCCGCAAACGTCGGGGGAATCGCCGGTTTTGCGATTCAGCAATCGCTAGCGTTCAGCGTGAACGCTAGCGATTGCAGGTGGAAAAGGGCCCTAAGGGCTGGAACCCACAGGAGCGCTTTTGGCAGCACTGCGATACGCTAGCAGTTTGCCAAAACGCTGGGCTAATGTTAATGGATGGGGCAACTTCCACAGGAGCGTTTGCGTTTCCCAGAAACGCAATCGCAGGACCTGCAGCATTTTGGGAGCGTTAGCGCTTCAATGTAAAGTATTGAAACGCTAGCAGAAACGCTCAGCAAAACCTAAACTGAGCGGTTTTGCTAGCGTTTTGCGGTTCAGCACACTAACAAAATTAAAAATAATTCACAGGACCAACCAGGATAAAAACGCAAAATGCTACGCGCCCGCTGGGCAAAAAAATACAATGTTGCAAAACACGACCAAAAACGCGCATGAATCTGCTTGCAAACCGCTCAGACAAAACGCTAGCGGTTGCGTTTTGCGTTTGCTGATTTCAGTGGGTTCCAGGCCTTACTGAGCAAATGCTCGTTGTCTCTTCGCAGTGGCTCGCCATGGGGGCGGTGTGGCAAGGCAGACTGGATCTCACTGGAGGATGGGGCCTGGAGTCAGAGCAGGTACCAGCAGGGACGCAGGATATACTAAAGGGGAATCTGCCTATGCACTAAAGGTGGGGGTAGGGGGGAAATATGCCTCTATACACTAAGGCTGCTTTCACAATAAGACGTTACAGGCGCACGTTAGTGCAGCCAGTTATGCAGCCCAACTCACAGTAATGAAAAATCAATGGGCTGTTCAGTGCCCACGTTGCGTTACATTGTAACGCTGCACGTTATTTAAAAGTGCAGCATGCTGTGCATTCTACGTGGCTTTAGCCATGTTAGACTGTTTGCACATGCTCAGTATTGTTTTTTTTTTTATTTTGGAGGAGGGGAGAGTTTGCTATTGTTAGCCACATGGCTAATTTATATTCACAGCACTTCCGTGTAGTGATGGGAAGTTCGGCTCGATTCATTTTATCGATTCATTGAAAAGTGCCGGACTTACCATCACTTCTGCTGTGTTTTCTTCCTGGAGTGGCCGCTGATTGGCTGGCGGGACCACGTGATGCAGAGTGTTCCGATCACTTGGTCCCCGAAAGGTATGAGACAAAAAAAGCGCACCAACAGCTGCACAACGCGGCTCACTCTGGCGTCCACCTCCAACACCACCAGGCATTGCGTTAGGGGCACGTTATGCGACCATAACGTCCCCTAAAATGCAACATTCTGGTGGGAAAGAGGCCTAAAGGCGGGGGGGATATGCCTATATATACTAAAGGGGATCGTAATAGCTAACCTGTACTGCAACACCACATGCAGGTGCCACCTTGTGTTGCTGCTCTGTCTCCCCATTTGTGCACCTGTAGGTTTCAGTCACCACCTCATCGGTAGCAGCCACTGATTAGCTTCTGCCTTTATACCAGCAGCAGTAGCAACCACCGATTAGCAGCTGCCGCTGTGTTAACTGCATACCGTATATGGGTTATTTCTCGTGGATAGTTTTATTTGACAAACTGTCATAGGCATAATGTACCTAATGGCAATCAGCAAACAATTGTGTTCAGTTTCGCTAGTTCAGCCCCACAGCACCGAAGAACGGTGATATGGCCCTCAGCCTAAAAAGTTTGGACATCCCTGACCTATATCACAAAACATATCACTCAGTTATGGATAGTGGTTTTTTTTAAGTTTTCCAAGTTTAAACTTTTTTTTTTTTTTTTTTTGTATAATTTGTTTTAATTTATCATTCAAAAAAAAAAAAAAAATATGGTTCCCCTTCAAACCAAGCTGTGTATATAACCTCATGTTCACATACAGGCTGGAATTGGTACAATGATATTTATCCAAGACAAAGAACATTGATATTCTTTTTTTCTTGGACTCCCCACTAGGGTGCGCTCGGTAGGCAGTAGCAGTTTTAGGGAATCTTGCCCAAGGTCTCCATGCTGGCTTACTTAACATGAAGAGCTGACATTCAAATAACAACTGAGAATTGACATGCTAAAGCGAGCTCAATCAAACAATGGCCTCAATTCTGGTGAGGTTATCAAACAAATTACCTCATGTGAGATAATTTACCTCATGAGGTAATGACATTTAGCAATTCTGGTAGGTTTTAGTCATGTTTTACCGAAAATAGTTATTCTCATTGAAATTAGGGGGCATATTAGCAAATAATTTACCAATCAGTTTAAGACCAGTCTGTACCTGCAGGTAAACTCAATTTGCATGCATTTTGCTGTTTTAGTGTCGCTCCTATTCAAGCTGTGTAATAGAAAAGAACAGTAGAAATAAAACTCCAAATATTTACTGGATTTTTTTTTTAATAAGGTAAGCCAATAAATATACTTTTCATAGGTTGCTACATAATCAAATAACCCCTACCCCCCCCCCCTCCAAAAAAAAAAAAAAACTATCCTAACTTACAGAAGACAATTAAAAACGTATTTATTTACTGCACGCTTGCCACTGAAATACCTCATGTTTTAACTCACTATGGGCTCTATTCATAAAACCTTCCTGCAAGTTTTCCGCTCAAAACAGCGGATTTTCACGTCCATTTAGCAAAGTGGGCATTCATAAAAGCTGTTCCCGCATGAAAATCTACAATCCCCCAGCAGAGCGAGAAATTTCCGCCCTCTCCAGTGTTTTTCTAGATTTATCTAGAAAAAAGTAACAAAATGGCCATTCATGAAGTTTAGAGGAAGCGGTATGTGGACGGGAAATACCGCTTCCTCTGATTTTGCGGATTACATACAAGTGAATGGGACAGACCTCCCAGAGAGAGCAGCGCACGGAGGGACTCTGCCGGCTGAAGTGTTTCCGCATGCCTTCCGACAGCTTACCGCCAGCTTTCAGCGGGAGATCTCCGCTCTTGCATCGCAGCTGGCAAGATTTTTTTGAATGACCACCCAGAAGTGTAAAATACCGCTGCGGTATTTTCCCTCCAGGAGTTTTCTCGCCACAACTTTTTTATGAATAGAGCCCAGAGTGAGAAATTTCCGCCTTCTCTAGGCGTACATTTGAATACGGCGCTGGTAGACTTGGGCGCAGGATCCAGCTGTTAAATGGCTGGTCCTGCTTCTGCACAAGTCCGGGGCGTTTTAATTACTATTCCCCCTCCAGGCCGACATGGATAGTGGGGGAATGAAATAATTCGGCTTCCAGCGATTGCTGGAGGCCGAATTATTGTGTTTTTTAACCCTCCTGGCGGTTTGCAAAAAAAAATCGCCAGGGGGCAGCAAATCTTTTTTTTTAAATTTTTTTTTTTTTTTTTTTCATGTAGCGAGACAAAGTCTCGCTACATGATAGCCGCTGCTCAGCGGCATCCCCCCAGCCCCTCCGATCGCCGCCGGCGATCGGAGATCCGGAGATCCCGTTCAAAGAACGGGATCTCCCGGAGGGCTTCCCCCGTCGCCATGGCGACGGGGCGGGATGACGTCACCGACGTCAAAGGGGATTCCGATCCACCCCATAGAGCTGCCTGGCACTGATTGGCCAGGCAGCGCACGGGGTCTGGGGGGGGGGGGGGGCGGCTGCGGCGCGACGGATAGCGGCGAATCGGCGGGTAGCGGCGGCGATCGGGCACTGCACGCAGCTAGCAAAGTGCTAGCTGCGTGCAGCAAAAAAAAAATTATGCAAATCGGCCCAGCGGGGCCTGAGCAGTGCCTTCCGGCGGCTTACCCCGAGCTCAGCTCGGGCTTACCGCCAGGAAGGTTAAGCAAATTCGGCTCCGTCTTCTGACGGAGCCGACCTTCCTCACTGAGCGCCGCTATAGACTGATTCCCATTACAGTCTATGGCGGCGCTGGCTGCGCCCAAATCTAGCAGCGCTGAAAAGCACTGCTCCGTTCTCTAGTGTTTTTCTAGATTTATCTAGAAAAAAGAAACAAAATGGCCATTCATAAAGCTTAGAGGAAGCGGTATGTGGACGGGAAATACCGCTTCCTCTGATTTTGCGGATTACATACAAGTGAATGGGACAGACCTCCCAGAGAGAGCAGTGCACGGAGGGACTCTGCCGGCTGAAGTGTTTCCGCATGCCTTCCGACAGCTTACCGCCAGCCTTCAGCGGGAGATCTCCGCACTTGCATCGCAGCTGGCAACATTTTTTTGAATGACCACCCAGAAGTCTAAACTACCTCTGCGGTATTTTCCCTCCAGGAGTTTTTTCGCCACAACTTTTTTATGAATAGAGCCCTTTATGCATTTACCTCATGTTTGGAAATGGAGAAACATCCTTCAAATTGCTCAAAACAAATACCGCATGAGGTATTTTATCTTAAAAAATATATATATAATTGTATATATATATATATATATATATATATATATATAATCTCACATAGCCACCAGAATTGAGGCAAATGTCAATTCCCAATAATAGTGACTACCATAACCTAACACACCCACCTACCTAACACAGATACTGATCTGTTTTAGCGCAATAAGAATACATCAGCGCTGCCCGCAACACTAGGGTACACAGAGCACACTCCATCCATTATATCTCCTCACAGGAGAGGCGGGAAGCGGACACCTGGCTCGACGTACAGCCATTTGGCTGACGGCTGTAGAAGCTACAGAAGTATGACGAGCACGCCGGTAACCGGCAGCGTTACATGTCACTGAATGCTTAGGAGAGAGCAGCCTTGTCATACTGCATACGAAACCCCACAGCCCTTCACCTCCCGGCTGCTTCCAGCACAGAGTAGTGCACACACAAGGACGACTGGGGGAGTGTAACCACGCGCTGCTATTTCCAGGCCCTCTATTGGCTGTTTGCCTCTAATCTCCGCCCAAATCCGAGGGGAAAGGTCGAGCTTGCTGTTCACTGACAACGATGGCGGCGCTCAGAGTCTTCCTAGATGTACATAGATTGCTGCTAAATGGCCAGGTGAGGTCAGGTGCCGGGCGGGCACTCGGTGAACGTGCACAGCTAGTGTTAGGCGCCGAGTTTTCATTTAGCAAGGGACAGGGGGGCGTGCTGCAAGCCTCAGAGTGATTTGCCGGTACACCGGTGTTGTATGTCAGTCAGTCTGCCAGTTCTGGTTTGTTCCTGGTTCCATACATGGTGCAATTCCTAGAAGGTGACATAGTCCATGACAATTCTGTATTGTATTAAGTACAACTGTAAGCAAAAAGCTGAGTATGTAGCTAAACTACAGATATAACATATTAAGCAACTGATGATTCTGATTCTGATTCCATTCAGTGCTGCTTTTAAGAGTAGATTATTTCAGACATAATAATACAAAGTTTGACTTGCCAGTTTTTTTTTCAGTGATTACTTAAATTTACTGGAACTGAATCTTGCATAAACTAATCAGACTGTGATGGCTAAAATAGGGTCCCTGGTGTCAGGGGCCCTTTATTGATGCCAAATTCTCCCTTTTGGGGCCCTGAGCTAGCTGCTATGCTTTCCTATGTCTTTTCCCAACTTGTTGCTCTCACGGGCCCATGCAGAGTCTTGGTAGCATAGTGTCTCAACTATCCTAGGGGGCGCACTCCTTGTCACTAGTCTACTTTTGGGAGCCCAGTAGGAAACTTCATAAGGAGCAGTTCTCCAATCACAGCACCGTCTACAGCAGAGTACATTTGAAATCGGCGTCGGTAGACTTGGGCGCAGGATACAGCGGTATATGGCTGGTCCTGCTTCTGCACAAGTCCGGGACGATTTAATTACTATTCCCCCTCCAGGCTGCCATGGATAGTGGGGGAATGAAATAATTCGGCTTCCAGCGATTGCTGGAGGCCGAATTATTATGTTTTTAAGCAACCTCGGCTCCGTCTTCTGACGGAGCCGACGTTACTCACTGAGCGCTGCAATAGGAATGATTCCTATTGAAGTCTATGGAGGCGCCGGCTGCGCCCAAATCTAGCAGCGCTGAAAAGCACTGCTCCGCTACAGCATGAAGCTTTGTGATTGACCAAATGGTGTGGGCATAGTGTACTACAACCTATTGGAAACCTGGCAGTGCGAGAGGGTGTTGTCCACCAAATCACATTAGCGTAAAGGGAACCTTAACCGGCGAGGAAAAATAAATTCACTTACCTGGGGGCTTTCCCAAGCCTCCTGCAGCCGTCAGGTGCCCGCGCCGGTCCTTCGGTGCCCTCCGGTCTCCCTCCGCCGCTAAGTTTCGTTTTCGGACGACTGCCAGTCGTCCTCGAGCCTCTTCCGCATTCCTCGTCGTAAACTGCAGTAAAGCGCGTCCGCATGACGCGTTTGGCGTCATGCGGACGCGCTTTACTGCAGTTTACGACGAGGAATGCGGAAGAGGCCCGAGGACGACTGGCAGTCGTCCGAAAACGAAACTTAGCGGCGGAGGGAGACCGGAGGGCACCGAAGGACCGGCGCGGGCACCGGACGGCTGCAGGAGGCTTGGGAAAGCCCCCAGGTAAGTGATTTTTTTTTCCCCCGCCGGTTAAGGTTCCCTTTAATTTCACCATGAGGTTTCCTTCTGGGTCACCTGAAGTGAGAGGGATATGGAGGCTGCCATATTTATTTCCTTTAAAGCAATACCAGTTGCCTGGCTATCCTGCTAATCCTTTGCCTCTAATACTTTCAGCCATAGACTCTGAACAAGCATGAAGCAGATCAGGTGTTTCTGATATTATTGTCAGATATGACAAGATTAGCTGCATGCTTGTTTCAGGTGTTATTCAGACACTACTGCAGCCAAATAGATCAGCAGGTGTGCCAGGCAACTGGTCTTGTTTAACAGGAAATAAATATGGCAGCCTCCATATACTTCTCACTTCAGTTGTCCTTTAAAGAGAACCTGAACTGAAAATAAAAAGTTAAAATAACCATACACACGTCATACCTCCTGTGTAGCTTACTACTCAATCTCTTTCTCCTCTCCTGCGTCTCTTTTTTTTCCACTGTGATCAATGGATTTCTCCATCCTCCATTTTGAAAATAGCCATTAATTCAATAACAGCTTCCTGGTCAGCACGCTGTTCAACTGTAATACCACCCACTTGAGTTATAGGGAAACATGGACATTACCTTGCAGATTCAGTTGTAACTGACAGCTGCTGATAAATAACTGACAGCAACTGGTATATTTTAGTTCTGACAAAATATTGTCAACTGGAAGAGATCACTGTAAGAAGAAAATGGTGAGCTTCTGAGAGGAACTGATGGCGAGGTAAGTATGCAATATTCATTTGCAGCTACGTCATGTGTTTATTTTAAATAATTTTCCTCACTTCAGGTTCCCTTTAAAGTAGACTAGCACCTGCTCATCTGTCAATCCACTTTCTTTAACCCCCACCCCTCTGCTGGGTCATATTGGAGAGGAGCTCCTGCAAGCATGACGACAGGAATGCACTCAGCCAAGGACTGACAGAGGAATGTGCCCCCCATGACAGTTGAGTTGCTAATCTGCCAAAGACTCTGCAGGGGCCCCAGGTAGCAACAGTTAAAGTGAATGTAAACTGTATTAAAAAAAAAAAGATACTTACCAATGGAGAGGGAAGGCTCTGGGTCCTATAGAGTCATCCTGTTCCCCTCCTGGTTCCCTAATTCCAGTGCAGTCACCCCCTTTAGCAGTATCCAACCGATCAATCTAATCTCCAAGCATCCCCAAGTATTTGATCCCAAAGCATAACATGACTTAGTACTTTGTGGCAAAGTCTTTGCTGGCCAGCACAGTGCTAAATTTCTTGTTGTTGGTCACCAGGTTTGCACAGGAGGTATTTTGGCCCACTTCTCCTTTACAGAAACTCCCTAAATCCTTTTGGTTTCTTGGCTGCTGCCTGGCAATGAGAAGCTTCAGCTCCCTGCACAGATTTTCCATTGGTCTGATGCTACGTACACACATGCGACAACGATCGTTCGTTGTCAACGACGAACGATCTTTTAATTGACGAAAGAACGACCGAAGTAAAGTTAGTTGTAAAAAGTGTGTAACGATCACATCGTTAGAACGAACGTTACACCACGTAAAAGCACTTATTGCGCCTACGCATAAAATTGTAAAGTTCCTTGGAGAAAAAGTGAAATGCGCATGTCCAGCCTGGTACGAACGATCGTTTCCAACGATGTACCACTTTTGCTAACGATCGTCGGTGGTAAAAATCCGCCAAGACAGAACTTTGTTTTGTAGCGATTTGACTCGTTCGTCGTTTGCCTTAATAGTCGTTGGTTCGTTTTTTGTAACGATCGTCGTTGGTAAAGATCGGGGAACGATCGTTACAAACGACTATAGTCGCATGTGTGTACGCACCTTGAGAATTTGGAGGCTCACTAGACCACTCCATGATCTTAATGTCCTTTAGTCATGACTTTGTTCTCTTGGAGGTACTGTAGAATAATCCAGAGGCACCCCAGTCTCCCTCCTCCTCGCCATTCTAGCGCCAGGAGCCTCCAAAACCAGTCAATAAGGGCTTGTTGAATGAGCTCAGCTGCACTGTGCAGCCTCAGATGGCTTGTGCCTGTGCACTAGCACATAGGCAAACAGCTCTGTGCTACTGCGCAGGTGCAAGCCATCCTGCATAGTGCGGGCACATACATTTTTCTGGAATGGCCTAGCAGAGAAGGACTAAGGGGGGGGGGCTTCCCTCTACCCCCAAAAATCTCACAGGTTTGTTTTAGGGCACTCTTTCACACTGGGGCGGTGCGTCAACTTGACGCACTGCTCCCGCACTCCAATAAAAACCTATGGTGGAAGTCACATTACCTGCGTTGTGGTGAAGTGCGTGGTAGTCCTCAATCTGACGTGCTTCCAAAATTATGCACCCACGTGTACCTGCGTCGCTCTGTGTGGGACCGGAAGTCACGTAAGTCTATGGCGACGCATTTTTTTCTAAAACAAGTTGGCGGTGCGCGGAAGCGTATTTTTACAATACGCTTCCATGTACTTCTGCGTTCCAAAAACAGAAAGTGGGCGAAAGCGCGTCACTTCCTGTTTGGCCAGATGCCTAACGGAATATTGTGTAGTAACACAGTATTCCCTGAAGGTCTGTTTCTGGCCCGCACCGCTGACGCCAGTTTACAGTGTGAAACCAGCCTTACGAATAATTGGTCCCTCAATACAGTTTCCTGGTGTTGTCCTATACCCTTAGGCTGGTTTCACACTGTAAACTAGCGTCAGGGGTGCGTCGCTCACACCCCATCGCACCGCCGAAAAGAGGCCTTTGTGGAACACCACGTTAGTATCCCGTGTTCCCTGTCTGACCACCAGCCAAGCAGGAAGTGATGTGCGCTTGCGGTCACTACCTGCTTTAGGTATGTGAAAGCGTGTTGTAAAAATATGCGTCTGCACATATGCACCCGGCGCCAACTTTATTTAAAAACCCTGCTTCCCCATCGACTAACATGGCTTCCGGGCTGACGCAGATCGCCACATGTGGTCGCGAGTCCTGCACGGTAACGTAGTTCTGCGCTACCGTAAAATTTTGCATTTCCGGTGCAGCGCACCGCAATGTGGGAAGTATGAACTTCCCAATAGGTGTTCTTTGTGTTATACTCAGTTTTTATCTTCCTTTAAAGATGGCGACTGTTAGAGTTGATGCCAAACAGCTCTATTTTGGTATCATCTGACCACAGCACTCTCTCCCAAACCTTCTCTAAAAAACTTTTCACTTTAAGGCTGGTTTCACAGTGGGACGTTAAAGTCCCACGTTACAGCAGCCAGTAACGCAGCCTAAAGGTGCGTACACACATGCGACTATAGTCGTTTGTAACGATCGTTCCCCGATCTTTACCAACGACGATCGTTACAAAAAACGAACCACCGACTATTAAGGCAAACGACGAACGAGCCAAATCGCTACAAAAGAAAGTTCTGTCTCGGCGGATTTTAACCAACGACGATCGTTTGCAAAAGTAGTACATCGTTGGAAACGATCGTTCGTACTAGGCTTGACATGCGCATTTCACTATTTCTCCATGGAACTTCTCATTTTTATGCGCAGGCGCAATAGTTGCTTTCTGTGATGTAACGTTCGTTCTAACGATCAGATCGTTACACACATTTTAAAACTACCTTTACTTAGGTCGTTCTTTCATCAATTAAAAGTTCGTTCGTCGTTCTTAACGAACGATCGTTGTCGCATGTGTGTACGTAGCATAAGGCCACATACACACATCACACCATAGTCTTTTGAAAATTAAAGATCACAGACCAATCTTACCCCCTTCCATGTAGTATGAGAGCCATACTCTGCACAGTCTTTTCTATGGAGCTGAACTCCGCATCAGAAAAAAAATCTTTGCAAGATGCTGCACACACAGGTGCTGTACAGACACAAAAGATCAGTATCTGCAAAAGATCTGTTCCTGCCAAAGATCCGTTCCTGCAAATTGCATTCATAGTCTATGAGATCTGCAGATCCTCATACACACCTTGTTTAACTGGCATTCATCTGCAGATCAGACATTCATCTGCAGATCTGAAAATCCATCCTGGTGGATCTGGTCTGCAGATGAATGTCTGTTAAACAAGGTGTGTATGAGGATCTGCAGATCTCATAGACTATGAATGCATTTTGCAGGAATGGATCTTTTGCAGGAACAGATCTTTTGCAGATACTGATCTTTTGAATGTCTACAGCATCTTTGTGTGAAGCATCTTGCAAAGATTTCTGTCTGATGGGGAGTTCAGCTCCATAGAATAGACTGTAGGTATGGCTCTCATACTACATGGAAGGGGGTAAAATTGGTCTGTGATCTTTCATTTTCCAAAGACTATGGTCTGATGTGTGTATGAGCCTTAACTCACAGCACTGTAAAATCAATTGTGCTGTTCACAGTGCCCACGTGGCGTTATATAGTAACGCAGCACGTTTAAACAAAGTGCTGCATGCTGTACGTGATACTGGGCTAAGCAGCGTTAGACTGCTTGCACATGCTCAGTAATGTTGGAGGAGGAGGTCTCCCCTCCTCCTCTGCAGCCAGCCACATGGCTAATTAATATTCACTGCACTGCAGATACTCCTGGTATGACTGTAGTGCTGTCCGGATCATGAACGAATTGTTCATTTGATCCGGATCTTTTTTGTGAGTCGAATCATCCGGATCATCACAGTGAAAGATTCGGTTCACAGTGGATGTCTGTCTGGAAGAAACAGGACCATACAGAATGTACAGTGCAGGGAAAGTCCTGTCCTGCTAGTCATTTCACCCAGTCTGCTTCCCTAGTAAAATGATTCAAATGATTCGGTTCAAAGATCCGGATCTTTTCAATGATCCGATTCAAATGATCAGAATCCTTAAAAAGATCCGGACTTGCTATCACTAACCTGGAGCGGCTGCTTTGAGAGCTGCATAACGCAGCTCAATCTGACGTCCAACTTCAACACCACCATACGTTGCGTTAGGGGCACGTTATGCGACCACAACGTCCCCTAAAACGCAACGTCTTGGTGTGTAAGTAGCCTCAAGGACTAACGGGGCGAAATACTAAAAAAAAAAAAAAAAAGCTTAAATACCTGCATGAAATTTGAATGCAAGGAGGTCGCTATCCACGCCCTCCCGTTCCACCACCCACGTCCTCCCGTTCCGCCGGGTCCCCGCTGCTCAATGTTCCCCTTCCCCCCCCCCTCCCCCCCCCCGGGGCCGGCTCCCGACCCCACAGCCCTGGCCAGGCTCTCCTGCCTAAAATGGCTGCTGGAGCTGGCTGCGACTGCGCAGTCCGCATAGACGTGAGTGCGGCTGCGCAGCTCTAGGGCCGCCCCCCCCTCCCCGAGCCACGCTACAGGCTGTCTCCTGTAGCGTGCATCAGGGGGAGGCCCTAGAGCTGCACAGCCCCACTCGCGTCCATGTGGACTGCAGTGGAGGCAGGAGAGCCCCATCCCGGCTGTGGGGTCGGGAGCCGGCCCGGGTGGACATTGAGCAGTGGGGACCCGGTGGAATGCAGCGGATGGCGTCCTCCATGCATTCAAATTTCATGCAGGTATTTAACTTTTTTTTAGTATTTCGCTTCGTGGGTCCTTTAAGGGTACCTGTAATGAAACAAAGGTAGGTGGCCAGTGTAACTTACCTGGGGCTTCTTTCAATCCACTGTATTTTTTCATGTCCTTCACAGACTTTCCACTTGGTTCCGTTCAACAGCTGTGCTACTCTAAAAGCGGGCTGACTGAGCCATTTATGAGCCACTGCGCAAGTGCTGCCCTGACCAGACTCCTCGATTGAGTTTCCGTGGAAGGGAGCACTCGACGAATGCGCAGTAGCAGTTTTTACAAACTGAGCAAGCGCAGAATGCTCCCAGCTAAGAGAGTGTTCGAGGAGGTGTGTAGCCTGGGGCTGCTTCTAAAGCTATTAGGACGGGATAGCTTCTGAATGAAGCAGAACAATGGTGAGGGACCAGAAGGACTATGGGGGACTTAAAAAAGCCACAGGGTTACACTGTCCACCTTTGCTTCACTTTAGGTTTCCTTTAAGACAGGCCTTTGCATGTACCTTCTTGTGCTTCATTATGTAGTAGCGTGTTACAGTGGCGTACATATCATAGGGCTGCAGGTGCTCACAGCACCGGGTATAGCTATGGCTAGAGGTGCCGCTGTGGTTCTCAGCCACTGTGTTCTTCCACTTGGGATCTTTTCTCATAGTTTGGGCAACATTTGGGAAAATAGCAGCAGGCAGTGCAGGGAGTGTACTACTTCCTGCACTAGATGTATAACCCTACCCCTTCCTGTCCAATGGGCAATGTGTCTCCTTGCTCGCTACACACAGTCTGCAGTGTATGGATGTGCAGAGCAGCAGGGTGAGTAGAGAGAATGATTGCTGTGCTGCAGCTGGGACAGTAGCAGGCAGAGGTGGCAGGACGTGTTTAGTACTTCAGAAGTTGCCTGTCATTAGTAGCCATGTGCACTGGCTGCTGTAATACCAGAGTGCCCTGGACTATGGATTATTTAACCTGATTAGAGTAATTAATCAATAATGCTGCGCAGTCTGCTGTTGCAGAAGCCATGGATACAGAGGCTGACAGACGACTTCTGTAGTGAGCAGAGAAGCAAGCTCTAGGCAATTTAGATTAGCTTGATTGCAGGTAATTTTATCTCTTATTTATTTTCCCAGCTCCCCCTCCCATCCCGTTGTCTGCCCCATGGCACTTTCCTCTTTTCAGATTTTAGTGGCGTCTTTTAACAGCATGTCCCTGCCAAACAGCCCTGGTGATGTCTGCAGTCCTGGTTAGAGGTCTTCCTGCCATTTCTCCTTTTCCACCAGGCTCTCCCCCTTTTCTGACTGTCGTCAGAGGAGCTCACAATTTAATTGTACCATAGTGATAGTCTAATGTCCTACCATATTATTATTGTGTATTTAAATAGCACTGACATCTTCTGCATCAAATTGGATTAAAATTTGTGCCGCCAAGTGCATGCCTGATGGACGATGCAACCAATTTTGGGCCAAGCATGTTGATCTGACATGCTGTAAGGTGTCGGGTTGTCGTGGTTGGTGGGGTGCGCAGTGGTAATGGCGAGCAATATTGGGACGAGCGAGGAACGTGACAAAACCCCCGACACTGACCCCGCTAATGTTCCATGTGCAAGTGATACATTACCTGTCCGCCGCTTGCTCCGGGCTCTGTCACAAGGCCGATTCCGGGTCAATTTCAGCATGTAATTGATCGGGAATTGGCCTGCAGTGTATGGTCAGCTGACAGATCTTTCTCTAATCAGATTCGATTAGAGAGAGATTTGTCTTTTGGTCAAATCTGCTCACCCCCCAACAGTGCATGTTTTGCACATAAATTCACATATTCACAGAGGGGGTAATTAGTGTCTCCGCTATGTCAATACAGTAAGGGCCAGTTCAGACAGCCGCTGTGTTAGTCATTTAAGCGCTGTCCATTTAAAAGAATAGTAGTAGTAGTTTACTGTCAATGCAAATGCCACACTCGATCCCATCGTCTTGTTTCATCCTGGACTAGGAAAACTGTGGAGCTTCCATGTCCCCCTGCTGGGGTCAAAACGAACGTATTGGCCAAAAGAGGGGAAGTGGCCCCAAGGGTTGCCAAAAAAAGCATTTGACTGAGATGCTGGGCTGCTTGTTCATATGCCTGTCTGTACCAGCCCTAACTGTATGGATTTCCGCAAATCATGAACTTTTAGTGGGTCATGAGGACAGGTTTCATAAATACTAGTGTAGATGTAAGTGGGCAGGTACAGCTTGCTATGTTATTTCTCAGCCTCTAAGCCTGCCCTTTGTGATCTTAGGTTACCGGTAACTATAAACCCATCGTGGCTTTTGATTCACATTTTATAAGGCATACTTTTGCAATTCAGGTGAAAGGTATTTTTTTTTTAATAACATACGGATATTAAATTACACAATGCTTAAAGAGAGCTTGTATTTTTCAAAAACATAAGCCTTAATAAATGGCCAGCACTAGGTGGTGTCCTAAATGTACCCAAATCTTTTCCCCTTAAAAGACATGTTAACTTATAACATGATTATTCTACATTCAATTCTAATATTCTAAATTAAACTGTAAATCACGCCTGAAACATTAGTACCTCTCTTATAAAATCAACATACAGTTAGTTTTACTTTAATAATTGTTTCATCCAGTAGAAGCTTAGGACATTAAATGAGCAGTAACACTGAGGCCCCTTTTTACACCTGCATTCCAAGTGTGTGTTGTGTAACCCAGTTTTACTGCAGGGTAATGCAATGACAATGCAAGTGTATGGGGTCTATCACACTTACCGCATCACATTACGTCTCTGCAAGGACGACAGAGGAGCACGACCTCCAGAACAAGTAGTATGCTACTTAGCTGAAGACGCTGCTGGGCTCCGGGGACCATAGTCAAGTTAATTGGGGTGACCTGGGAGGGTTCGGCAGCTGGCTTGGGGGCTCTTGGGTAAAAAAAATGGGCATAATTCTGCTTTAGGGTAGGGGGGCTTGGGTCTGTTGGAGGGTGTCTGTCTGGGGATGGCCCCAATGCAAGTTGAACCGGCCCTGTTAGGCAGGGAGCCCACTAGATAAGGCAGATCATTAAAAATGCAAAATGCACACGCATGAAAAAATGCAAATGCATAATAAAACTCAAATCCACAAACACAGAGAAAATGCAGAAACGCCCATGCCTTAAAAACCATATGCTTTTCTGGACAGACAAGTGTGCTTCTCAGAGACACTGGATTATCAAGATAGTCAGTAAATTGGCATAGTTGAAAAGGATAGTACAGTTATGGATCCCCCTATCTGGAACAGTGGGTTTCTATCTACTAGCCTGGAGTTTCTCTGTTCCTCTTCAGGTAATTCTCTCTAGATCAGGGGTGTTGAACTCCAATACAAAATGGGACGAAATTGAACACCTGGACCAAGTCGTGGGGCAACCTCAATGTCTACTGGCCTCCTACCTCCCTTATAAAGTTCTCTGATGTCTAATGGCCTCCGCTCTCCCCAACACAGTTCCATGGTGTCTAGTGAACCCCTCCCCCCTATATACAGTTCCCTGGTGTCTTTTCTCCCTCCTCCCTCCCCTATACAGTTCCCTGGTGTCTTTTGGCCTTCTTCCCTCCCCTATACAGTTCCCTGGTGTCTAATACCCCCCCAATAGTTCCCCTGTGTCTAGTGGTTTCCACTCTCCCTTATACAGTTCCCTGGTGTCTAGTGGCCCCTTTCCTCCCCTAAAAAGATACCTGGTGTCTAGTAATCCCCCTCCCACCCCCCTAAACAGTTTCTTGTGCCTATTGAGGAAATTGGTTGTGGGCCAAACTTGATGGCTATGTGGGCCAGATTTATGCTCCAGATCAGGTGTATCAAACTCAATCACATAAGAGGCCAAAAACTTAAGTCCTGGGCCAAATTATTTATGAAGATTTAACATTTATTAAACAGTCTCAAATTAAGCAGTATAGCTATAGCAATGGGGGGTTGTCTCCCTGGGGTTGTCTCTCTTTTGTCCTTCCCAGCAGCATGCAGCTGCTGCGAAGAACAAAAGAGAGACAACCCATACCTGGAGCAGGTAAATGTTACACTCTGCTATATGAGGAGAGTGTGTGTGGGAAGGGGGGGGGGGGGGGGGGAGGTGGTTTGTGTGTTTTATCAGCCATATGAGGGGAATAAGATCCTAGGAGAGTCCTGAGGGTTATTGCTGAACATTGGTTTAAAAGGAACCCGAAGTTTGAGACCTATGGTGGCTGCCATATTTATTTCATTTTAATCCATGCCAGTTGCCTGGCAGTGCTAATCTCTTTGGCTGCAGTAGTGTCTGAATTGTACACCATGAAGCATGCAGCTAATTTTGTCAGATTTGTCAATGTCATCTGATCTGCATGCTTGTTCAGGGTCTATGGCTTAGGCTAGGTTTCCACTGTAGCGTATTTTTCTGATTGGTGAAAATTTGCATGTAAATTGTTACGCATTAGTTAAATATACGTAATCTGCCTAGTAACATTTTAGTCATGACTGCTGACAACTTCCTGTAACCATGGATCTAATGCGAATTTTCGGGCAAATAACACGAAAATTCGCATTGCCTATACAAAGCATTGTACATGAATCGTACGCGATGTCTGAAAAAATGATACAGGACCTCAGATTTTTCCACGCGTACGAACTCGTATCAAAATTCGCATTGAATGGAAACAGCCCTATTCTCTAACATTAGTTGCAAAATCAATGCAAATTTTCTGAGAGAAAAATCTGACACATGCTCAAGTGGAAACAAGGCCTTAAAGTACTAGAGGCAGAGGATCAGCAGGACAGCCAGGCTATGTGTATTATTTAAAAGGAAATAAACAGGTCAGCCTCCATATCCCTCTCATCTTGGATTCCCTTTAAACTGACACAGTTTCAACCCAGAAAACTGTCGCCGTTGTGCTCTTTGAATGGGAAGGCAGTGTGCTTTCACTGCTTACAGTGATGCACATTTGAGGGCCACCTAAAATAGCAAGAAGGGAGACATCACCACAGATAATAATCTCCTGCAATTTAATGATCTCAAAGCCCTCTTTTCCTTGCCCAACTCCATGTACTTCAGATACCTACAGCTCCGTCATGCATTTAACTCTTAATTCCCAAGTGACTCCCTGACGGTGCGATCCCATCCCTTGGAGCTTCTCCTAGCTCATTCGGGCCTGATAGGGATTATATCTCAGATATACGTAACCCTCATGGATAAAGAAGCTAGTTTAACCAACCACCTTCTTCTCAGGTGGTGAGTAGACATACCAGAACTGACGGATAAGGAATGGGTTGACACTCTCGCTCATTTCGTCTCCACCCCAATTGCTGCTAAGCACAGACTAACCTCCCTCAGATACCTATACCGAACTTACCTTACACCACATAGGCTCTTGAAGATGGGTAGGATGGAGGACGATCGGTGCTGGAGATGTGGGGCCCCTAATGCCTGTTTCTTCCATATGTTCTGGGACTGCCCACATATTAAGCCCTTCTGGAGGGACATTCACAAGACGTTGACTGTGATAATAGATATCAGAATCCCCCATACTCCTATGGCCATGCTCTTAAACGTCTTTGGTACTATTTCTCTTGCAGAGAATAAACTATATCTAACAAGACTCCTATTAATGTACGCCAGAAGGGCGATAGCGTTAAAGTGGAGGAATTCCTTGCCGCCAACTTGTACAGAATTTAAAGTACATGTTGTTAATGCTGATTTGCCTACTTATAATAGTGTTTATGACAACAGAGGTTCATGTAAGAAATTTTACAAGATATGGTCAAAGTGGCTGAGAGTGTTTAAAATTGAAATGTGATATATTTATGTCTCTGACGTGTAACATGCATTAATAGCAAAGTATATGTTCTGCTCTTTTCGGATGTATCACTGGGGGGGAGGGGGACTAGACCACCTTGGGGAATGGAACCTGTATTGTTTCTTGTTGTCTGTGTAAAAATCAATAAAAATTGTTTAAAAAAAAAAAATAGGAAGAAGGACTGCATTCAGCCCGCGGGCCTTGAATTTGACACCTGTGCTCTAGATGGTAATAGAACCTTCTTGACTATAAGGCCTGGAACCCACTGGAGCGATTTTGTGAGCGATTCAAACCGCTAGCGATTTCCCTAAACGCTCAGCTAATTTATTGGATGGGCCAAATTCCACTGGAGCGATTGCGTTTAACAAAATGCAGGACATGCTGCATTTTTAGCGGTTAGCGATTTAGTGTTAGCGTTTTTGCAATATAAAGTATATAAACGCTGGCATAATCACTCATCAAAACCTACACAGAGCGATTTTGCTAGCATTTTGAAGTTACTGCACACTGTAACAAAATTAAAATTAATTGAAAGGACCAATCAAAGTTAAACCGCTAATCGTTAATTGCTACACAACTGCTGGCAAATAGAATTCACTTTTTAAAATCACTCCTGAAAACGCTCATAAAATCGCTTGCAAACTGCTCATACTAAAACGCTAGCGATTGCGTTTTGTAGTGGGTTCCAGGCCTAATACCTGGTCTTCCAGAAACCTCTGGGAGGTAAATTCCACATAGCTAAACAGCCTAGGCTGTGATATCATTGGGAGGGCAGGGCTGTATACCAGTATACAGCAATATATAGATATTGGAAGCCTTAACCCAGGATAATTAACATAAAAGCGGGTAATGAATAAGTGACTACGTTCTACTATATGTAACTATGGTTACTCTTAAAGTTATCCTCTGCCTATGTAGTTTTGCATTACTGTTACTTAACCACTTCAGGACCACAGTCTTTCTACCCCTTAAGGACCAGGCACTTTTTTTCCATTCAGACCACTGCAGCTTTCACGGTTTATTGCTCGCTCATACAACCTACCACCTAAATGAATTTTACCTCCTTTTCTTGTCACTAATAAAGCTTTCTTTTGGTGCTATTTGATTGCTCCTGCAATTTTTACTTTTTATTATATTCATCAAAAAAGACATGAATTTTGGCAAAAAAATGATTTTTTTAACTTTCTGTGCTGACATTTTTCAAATAAAGTAAAATTTCTGTATACATGGAGCGCGAAAAATGTGGACAAACATGTTTTTGATAAAAAAAAACCCCATTCAGTGTATATTTATTGGTTTGGGTAAAAGTTATAGCGTTTACAAACTATGGTGCCAAAAGTGAATTTTCCCATTTTCAAGCATCTCTGACTTTTCTGCGCACCTGTCAGGTTTCATGAGGGGCTAAAATTCCAGGATAGTACAAATACCCCCCAAATGACCCCATTTTGGAAAGAAGACATCCCAAAGTATTCAGTGAGAGGCATGGTGAGTTCATAGAAGATTTTATTTTTTGTCACAAGTTAGCGGAAAATGACACTTTCTGACAAAAAAAAGAAAAAAAAAAGTTTCCATTTCTTCTAACTTGCGACAAAAAATCTGCCACGGACTCACTATGCTCCCCTCTGAATACCTTGAAGTGTCTACTTTCCAAAATGGGGTCATTTGTGGGGTGTGTTCACTGTCCTGGCATTTTGGGGGTGCCTAATTGTAAGCACCCCTGTAAAGCCTAAAGATGCTCATTGGACTTTTGGCCCCTTAGCGCAGTTAGGCTGCAAAAAAGTGCCACACATGTGGTATTGCCGTACTCAGGAGAAGTAGTATAATGTGTTTTGGGGTGTATTTTTACACATACCCATGCTGGGTGGGAGAAATATCTCCATAAATGACAATTGTTTTATTTTTTTTACACACAATTGTCTATTTATAGAGATATTTCTCCCACTCAGCATGGCTATGTGGAAAAATACACCCCAAAACACATTATACTACTTCTCCTGAGTACGGCGATACCACATGTGTGGCACTTTTTTGCACCCTAACTGCGCTAAGGGGCCCAAAGTTCAATGAGTACCTTTAGGATTTCACAGGTCATTTTGAGAAATTTCGTTTCAAGACTACTCCTCACGGTTTAGGGCCCCTAAAATGCCAGGACAGTATAGGAACCCCACAAATTACCCCATTTTAGAAAGACACCCCAAGGTATTCCGTTAGGAGGATGGTGAGTTCATAGAAGATTTTTTTTTTTTTTTGTCACAAGTTAGCGGAAATTGATTTTAATTGTTTTTTTTTCACAAAGTGTCATTTTCCGCTAACTTGTGACAAAAAATAAAATCTTCTATGAACTCACCATACTCCTAACGGAATACCTTGGGGTGTCTTCTTTCTAAAATGGGGTCATTTGTGGGGTTCCTATACTGCCCTGGCATTTTAGGGGCCCTAAACCGTGAGGAGTAGTCTTGAAACCAAATGTCGCAAAATGACCTGTGAAATCCTAAAGGTACTCATTGGACTTTGGGCCTCTTAGCGCACTTAGGGTGCAAAAAAGTGCCACACATGTGGTACCGCCGTACTCAGGAGAAGTAGTATAATGTGTTTTGGGGTGTATTTTTACACATACCCATGCTGGGTGGGAGAAATATCTCTGTAAATGACAATTGTTTGATTTTTTTTTTACACACAATTGTCCTTTTACAGAGATATTTCTCCCACCCAGCATGGGTATGTGTAAAAAAACACCCCAAAACACAATATACTACTTCTTCTGAGTACGGCGATACCACATGTGTGACACTTTTTTGCAACCTAGGTGCGCTAAGGGGCCTAACGTCCTATTCACAGGTCATTTTGAGGCCTTTGGATTCTAGACTACTGCTCACGGTTTAGGGCCCCTAAAATGCCAGGGCAGTATAGGAACCCCACAAGTGACCCCATTTTAGAAAGAAGACACCCCAAGGTATTCTGTTAGGAGTATGGTGAGTTCATAGAAGATTTTTTTTTTTTGTCACAAGTTAGCGGAAAATGACACTTTGTGAAAAAAAAACCAATACATATCAATTTCCGCTAACTTTTGACAAAAAATAAAATCTTCTATGAACTCATCATACACCTAACAGTATACCTTGGGGTGTCTCCTTTCTAAAATGGGGTCACTTGTGGGGTTCCTATACTGCCCTGGCATTTTACGGGCCCAAAACTGTGAGTAGTCTGGAAACCAAATTTCTCAAAGTGACCAGGGGTATAAGCATCTGCAAATTTTGATGACAGGTGGTCTATGAGGGGGCAAATTTTGTGGAACCGGTCATAAGCAGGGTGGCCTCTTAGATGACAGGATGTTTTGGGCCTGATCTGATGGATAGGAGTGCTAGGGGGTGACAGGAGGTGATTGATGGGTGTCTCAGGGGGCGGTTAGAGGGGAAAATAGATGCAATCAATGCATTGGGGAGGTGATCGGAAGGGGGTCTGAGGGGGACCTGAGGGTTTGGCCGAGTGATCAGGAGCCCACACGGGGCAAATTAGGGCCTGATCTGATGGGTAGGTGTGCTAGGGGGTGACAGGAGGTGATTGATGGGTGTCTCAAGGTGTGATTAGAGGGGGGAAATAGATGCAAGCAATGCACTAGCGAGGTGATCAGGGCTGGGGTCTGAGGACGTTCTGAGGTGTGGGCGGGTGATTGGGTGCCCGCAAGGGGCAGATTAGGGTCTAATCTGATGGGTAACCGTGACAGGTGGTGATAGGGGGTGATTGATGGGTAATTAGTGGGTGTTTAGAGGAGAGAAGAGATGTAAACACTGCACTTGGGAGGTGATCTGATGTCGGATCTGCGGGCGATCTATTGGTGTGGGTGGGTGATCAGATTGCCCGCAAGGGGCAGGTTAGGGGCTGATTGATGGGTGGCAGTGACAGGGGGTGATTGATGGGTGGCAGTGACAGGGGGTGATTGATAGGTGATTGACAGGTGATCAGTGGGTTATTACAGGGAATAACAAATGTAAATATTGCACTGGCGAATTGAAAAAGGGGGGTCTGAGGGCAATCTGAGCGTGTGGGCGGGTGACTGGGTGCCCGCAAGGGGCAGATTAGGGTCTAATCTGATGGGTAACAGTGACAGGTGGTGATAGGGGGTGATTGATGGGTAATTAGTGGGTGTTTAGAGGAGAGAATAGATGTAAACGATGGATTTGGGAGGTGATCTGATGTCGGATTTGCGGGCGATCTATTGGTGTGGGTGGGTGATCAGATTGCCCGCAAGGGGCAGGTTAGGGGCTGATTGATGGGTGGCAGTGACAGGGGGTGATTGATGGGTGGCAGTGACAGGGGGTGATTGATAGGTGATTGACAGGTGATCAGTGGGTTATTACAGGGAATAACAGATGTAAATATTGCACTGGCGAATTGATAAAGGGGGGTCTGAGGGCAATCTGAGCGTGTGGGCGGGTGATTGGGTGCCCGCAAGGGGTAGATTAGGGTCTAATCTGATGGGTAACAGTGACAGGTGGTGATAGGGGGTGATTGATAGGTGATTGATGGGTAATTAGTGGGTGTTTAGAGGAGAGAATAGATGTAAACAATGGATTTGGGAGGTGATCTGATGTCGGATCTGCGGGCGATCTATTGGTGTGGGTGGGTGATCAGATTGCCCGCAAGGGGCAGGTTAGGGGCTGATTGATGGGTAGCAGTGACAGGGGGTGATTGACTGGTGATTGACAGGTGATCAGGGGGGATAGATGCATACAGTACACGGGGGGGGGGGGGGTCTGGGGAGAATTTGAGGGGTGGGGGGGGTGATCAGGAGGGGGCAGTGGGCAGGGGGGGGGGGATAAAAAAAATAGCGTTGACAGATAGTGACAGGGAGTGATTGATGGGTGATTAGGGGGGTGACTGGGTGCAAACAGTGGTCTGTAGGGTGGGCAGGGGGGGGGTCTGAGGGGTGCTGTGGGCGATCAGGGGGCAGGGGGGGGGGGGAAATCAGTGTGCTTGGGTGCAGACTAGGGTGGCTGCAGCCTGCCCTGGTGGTCCCTCGGACACTGGGACCACCAGGGCAGGAGGCAGCCAGTATAATAGGCTTTGTATACATTACAAAGCCTATTATACATGCGTACAGCGGCGATCCGGGTGCTAGTAACCCGCCGGCGCTTCCGAACGGCCGGCGGGTTACTACGAGCGGTGGGCGGAGCCAGTCCCCGGCGGCTGATCGCGTCACGAATGACGCGATCGCCGCATAACCACTCCCGCAGCCGCCCCCGCCGATGGGCGTATTGCGGTCGTTTGGGCCCGGACTTTGCCGCCGCCCATCGGCTGGGGGCGGTCCTTAAGTGGTTAAAGAGACTCTAAAAAAATGTTCAGCCTCATTTCTTCTATCCTATAAGTTCCTATACCTGTTCTAATGTGGTCTATCTTACTGCAGCCTTTCCTAGTTGCACAGTGGCTGTATTATCTCTGTTATATAATCTAGTCTTCTTTCCTCTGACGGCTTTGTCGGGCTCAGGCAGGAATGGGCTGCTCTGCTTGGGATAGGATAGAAGCTATACACACCCTTTCCACACCCCCTGCAGGCTCTGTGTGAGTCACAGACTGAGCTCCTCTCAGCCTATCACAAGCTGGTTAGCAGCCATGTCTTTTGTTTGTAAACATTGCCTAAAACTGGCAATTACAAGCCAAGATTGCAGCAGGAAGTGGCAGAAACAGCACAGAGGGGCCCAGGAGAACATAATGAACAGAATGGTATGCTTTTTATTGTAAGAATTTTAGAGTACAGATTATCTTTTAGTTCTTTATTTGTTATACCTGTATCACTTATTTGTGGTAAAGTCAGAATTTCCTGGTCTTAGCTAAACTAAGACAACACCCCCCCCCCCCCCAAAAAAAAACAAAAACTTTTAGATTGTGTTCCACTTTAAATTGTCTGAATTCGATTTTTGTCTCAGGTTTTGCAGGGGAAAGTCTACATGCTACTGTAGAATCTTGTTATAGTGGACTCTGGTATTCCATAGTAAACCCAGCCCCTAGGTACCTACCAAGCGCCAGAATGAATGAATGTATTGATAGGATGAATCCTGATATACAGAAGAGTCCATATGTAGTAAACCTCAAGGTGCCTGGCCAAATAGGTTACTATATTAAAAATTTCATCAGGATTGAATATACATTGAATATTCATTCCGGCAAATAGTTGGGACTTTGGGCCAGAGTTTACTATATCAGAGTTCACTATAATGAGATTCTACTGTAGTAAACTTCTGATATAGTAAACTACTTGGCCAGGACCCTTAAAGTTTATTATAAAGGGATTCTACTGTATTTGTATATTAATAGTAGTTTATTAAAACACATTTATCCTGTGAATTATTTGTTAAAGTTGCCTGTCCTGTGGAGAGTCCTGCTTTTTTTTTTTTTTTTTTTTTTTTTTTTTAATAATTAGAACTGTTGTAGTATTTTTTTTTTTTTTAAATTAATGGCTGTGCATACTAATTACAGTATCTTTCCTCTCTGAGATATTTATTTCCTTTTGTAAAGGAACCTATTTTTGAAGTAAACCTATCCCTCTTTATCAGGCAGTGTACGTTTCCAGCAATTCATCAAAACATGTAATCTAAGTCAGTTGGCAATAAATCTTTCCTTCCTTCCTAAACAGACTGGGTTTTTGAAGGTTTTTCTGTAGCCTTTGTAGGTATACGATGTAACTGTGCAGGTCAAATAATAGGAAGTGCAATACAATGACAGCTCTTCCTTACCTTGACATAATTTGCAGTGAGTGAAAGGTGACATGCTCTACCATCCTCAGATACGTGCCTGTATGTGGACCATGTACAGACCTTCTGAAAATAGAAGACTTTTGTTAAGTGTTTGCTTCTGAAGAATCCTTTCATGAGCTACTAGCAGAGATATGTTACTAAGAATTAAGCTGAAGTATGGACAAGAGAGTCATACAAAGTATTGCACTTTGGTTGTTAATTTGAAGGGCAACTCCACAGAGAAAATTTACTGAATATAATGAAATTAATAAAACAACTTTTTTTTACAATGATACTTTAGAAATGTAGTCATTGTTTTCCCACTGTAAAATCTTTCCTCTCCCTGATTTAAAGTCTTACATTTATCACAGGTGGGGACTAGGTATAATCAATGAGATGCAAATAATTTCTACTAACATTCAAATTGCATGTGAATGAAATAAAAGCTTGACATTGGTCCAATCAGGATACATTCCTGTGAATTTTTATTGGTCTAAATTCAAGCTGCATATCATTTACATGAAATTTAAATGTCAGGATAAATTATTTACATCTCATTAATCCTCTCTATTGGTGACATCCTTACTGTTAGCAAGGTGCGTCCCTGCAGAATTGCTTGCTGTGTATTCCAAATAAACCAGAAATAACACATAGTTCCCCAGAATGCACTGGGAGTAAAAGGCATCATGACATCATAGCTTAGGCTAAAACATCACTGGGAGGCCGGGTTACCTATCAATATATAGGTCTAGGGAGTGTTTCTTATGGTGAAACCTGGATAATTAACATAAAACTGGGTATCCTGATTAATTTACTACTTAATGTGATTGTGGTGTCTCTCTTAAAGTAGAAATAAATAAATACAAATGTATATACACCCACATACACAGTAAAAGTATTGGGACCATTTTCCATTAAACACATTTTGGCATGCCATGTGCTGATGCAGATTTGCATCTGTATCTAACGAGGAAAAGAACTGGCACATGCAACGTTAATCTTTATTGGTTCCATGTAAAAGAATATGGTGAATGTTTCAGAGCCACATAGGACCCCTTTCATCAAGGCAATGTTTGCTTGGAGGCAAAGATCTGTCTGCTGCTGTGCAAAAGTTCCTGCAAAGGAAGTAGGAGTCTGGCTCCTCTAAACAGTCGCAGAGAGTGATGTGTATTGTCTTGGATCAACAGCACCTGCTGCTGATCTGCTGCTCATCCCAGACAATACACATTGTTCTCTCCGAAACGTTGGCCATATTCTTTTGCATGGAACCAATAAAGATTAACTTAGGATATGCCAACTCTTTTCCTTGATGAATACTGCATAGAGGGCAACATCCCTCTTTTCAGCTGTTGACTCCCCTTAATGACTATGTGTTTGATCCTTTAGTGAGTGCGAGACAATACTACAAATGTGTTGCATCCGTATCTCCCTGTCATGCCAGTGCGCAGCTATGTGGATTCAGATGCCAGGTCCAAAGGAAATGCTGCAGGTTGCAATATTTTTTGCCGCACGTGAAACGAATGATTTCAATAGGCTGTAATTCTGCATTTGAATTTGCATGCAGGTAAATGGAGAGAATTTGCATAAATGGAAACTTAGCCTTAGAGGCAGAGGATCAGCAGGACATCCAGGCAAATTGCATTGTTTAAAGCAGGGCTGTGGAGTCGGTACAAAAATCTTCCGACTCCGACTCCTCAGTTTCTGAAACCACGACTCCGACTCCGGGTACCCAAAATGGCTCAGACTCCGACTCCTCGACTCCTTAGTCTAATACTTAACAGGGCTGTGGATTTTGTACAAAAATCATCCGACTCCCGGCTCCTCAGTTTATGAAATCAACAACTCCAACTCCGACTCCTGGTGCCCAAAATTGCCCCGACTCCTCGACTCCGACTCCAGCTCCGACTCCACAGCCCTGGTTTAAAGGTAACCAGAGACTAACTAAATGAAAAAAGTGTTAGGCTGATCACTCCCTCACTGTCTTCCCAGGATGCCGGGATCCTCCTCTAAGTGGCCCATTAATTCCATCAGTCAGGGCATACTGCGTTTGGGCGGCCTCTCCTAATACTTCCATCTTTGAGAAAATTCTGTGCTTGTGAGTTATATTTTATACAAGAATATGAATCAGATAATTTTCCAGTGAATAGTAAAGAGGCGGCATGCAAAAGGCTTGCTAATTAAAGCGTATATTGTGGTGGAGCAACACTACATGTTACGAACCTTCACGGTTCTTCATCAGGTATTTTTCCAGTAACTCTCCAGGACAGGTACACTACGAGACTTGACTCCTCCCAGGAAACATCCAATAGGCCTCTCTATATAATTAATTAAACAACAGGTGTCCGGCAGTATGGATGTTTCCTGTTCCTAGGAACAAGTCTCTCTGTAGTGCTTCAGTCCTGGAGAGCTTGGGGGGCTAAGGAGTTGGTGGCACGAGGGCTGGAAGTGTCAGGGGTGCCTAGCGGGATTTCCCTGTATCCTGCCTGTTTACCTTCTCGTCCATGCAGGCTTGTGGGCTGTTGGCTGGAAGAGGCTAGCCGTGGCGAAGACGCGCTGTGGCCGCCCGCAGGGAAGTGTACGCGGGGAGGCGGAGGCAATGCGGAGGCAGGAAGCCGGTGATCACTTCTTCCTTAATCCAAGATGGCGACGTGGACGTTTCCCGCGGCGGTCTGGCGTCCTGCGCATTGCGTGAAAGTTGCCATGGAGGGTAGTTTGGCGGACGCTGGTCCTGCGGTGGCACAAGCGGTTAACGCCACTGAAGTGCATGCGGAGACCCCCGCCCCCCTCTACGGATCCTGGAAAGCCGGAGGGCGACAAGCATATCCAAAGAGGGGTGAGACCACAAGTGTCATGATAAAGTGGTGTATACCTATTCCCGTTACAATGCCTTGTTTTTGCATGCTACTTAAAAGTGTTTGTTCTTTTTTCTTACACAAACTAAAGGTGGCTATCTGCTGTTGTTACAAGCTTTATTGTTATGGGTGTTTAATTGTGCTCCCACTTTAATGGTGGTGGCGTCGTTGGCGGCCGTAGTGCGTGTTACGCACCTTTACACACGCACTACGCCAGTCGGATCGCTCAGAAACAGCCTTATCAGTCCACCGACAGTGCGTACATGCGCTACTGTCGCCTGAAAGTCCGCCCAGCGGGAGGGTCTGACGAACCCGTCGTTGGCGGCCGTAGTGCGTGTGTACGCACCTTTAGGCTAAAACTAACTACTAACTACTGATTCTGAACCAGAGGAATATCCTCAGGATTTATCAGAAGAAAAGCCAGAGGACGATATGTCTGACTGATAAAGAGAAACCTTCTAAATTTAAGTTCCCAGCTAACGAGACGGAAGAGTTACTTAAGGCAATTCATGATTCTTTGGGTTTAAATGCAGAAACTCCAAAGGAAGTTTCTACACATGATGCATTGTACGCTGGAATGGAGGGAAGTAATCCGTTAGTTTTACCAGTTCACAGGTCTACAAAGGGTATGATTAATAGTCAGTGGAAAAATCCGGATAAAGTATTTTTATCCAGAGGATTTAAAAGAAGGTTTCCCTTTTCGGAAGAAGATAGTAAGTGTTGGGATAAATGCCAAAAATTAGATGCTGTGTTTTCACAAGTAAACAAAGACAATGTGTTATCTTTCGAAGATCTTGGGCATTTGAAGGATCAGTCAGATAGAAAGACAGACAGAGTTTGCACTTAAGAAAACTTGGTCAGCGATATGTGCGCTATTCAGACCAGTAGTGGCAACAACCTGTGTGGCATGAACTTTGGATCTATGGATGCATCAGGTGGAGAAACATATCAGGATAGGGTCTAGCAAGGAAACTATTTTAAATGCTTTCACGGTTATGTTTAACCTGTTTTAGTTCCTGGACGTAGAAACTACGTCCAGGAACCATGCGCGCTACCGGCCCGAGGTTCGTTAGCCAGGCAATCAGTGAATCGGGCTATGGTGCCCGATCACGGATTCCTCTCCCCCGCTGAAAAAGCGACAACTTCTCTTGGAAGCTGCGCTTTTTCTGGCTGTTGCCTCCCCCATGCGTCTCTGAGTGACGTCATGTAAACAAACTCATGGCCGCCATCTTGTGGCTAAAAAGTAAAACTACAACTAAAAGTAAAAAAAAATAAAACTCAAGACACATTTACATTGTAAAACTATTGTTTACATCCCACCCTCCCAAAAATACCCAAATAAAATGTTTAATATAAAAAAAATAAAAATAAATTACAATACAAAAAAACATGTAAATATTTACCTAAGGGTCTAAACTTTTTAAATATCAATGTAAAGATGAAATATATATATATATATCTCTATCTCTCTATCTCTCTATCTCTCTATCTCTCTATCTCTCTATCTCTCTATCTCTATAGATAGATAGATAGATAGATAGATAGATAGATAGATAGATAGATGCAAAATGGAAAAAATGCACCTTTATTTCCAAATAAAATATTGTCGCCATACATTGTGATAGGGACATAATTTTAACGGTGTAATAACCGGGACATATGGGCAAATACAATACGTGAGTTTTAATTATGGAGGCATGTATTATTTTAAAACTATAATGGCTGAAAACTGAGAAATAATGAATTCCGTTTTTTTTTCTTATTCTTCCTGTTAAAATGCATTTACAGTAAAGTGGCTCTTAGCAAAATGTACCCCCCAAAGAAAGCCTAATTGGTGGCGGAAAACACAAGATATAGATCAGTTCATTGTGATAAGTAGTGATAAAGTTATAGGCTAATCAATGGGAGGTGAACATTGCTCAAGTGAAAACGACGGAACGCGAATGGGTTAAAGCAGTGTATTATATGATTGACGCAGCTTCTTAAGCGATCAGATAAATGGCTAGGGCGGCTGGTTTATCTAATGTTGCCAGATGTAATGTGTGGATTAAAACATGGGATGGTAGTGCTTTGTCAAAAAACAAGGTTTGTACTATTCCTTTTACGGGCGATTTTACTTTTTCGGACCAGAATTGGATGAAATTCTGGAAAGAACCGCGGACAAGAAAAAATCGTTTCCAAAGAAAAAACCTTTTCATCCAGGTAAAAGGTTTTTTTTCGTAAAAACAGACCAGATACAAAACCGAAAGCGCAAACAAGGCGCAAGCCTTGGTCCTTTACCAAAGAATAAAGTAAACCAAATATTTTGTTCAGAGGTTCCGACTCCCAGTCAAAGTCACAGCAATGACATACAGGAAGAGGGGGGGAAGATTGGGCCTGTTCTTCCCACAGTGGGAAGAGTTTTCAAAAAGCCCGTTTCTTAAACCTAATACAGTACGATTATCACATTGCCTTTCATCAAAGACCTCTAGAAAAATGTGTGATAACTGGAAGGAATATGTCACAAGGAGAGATGTTAGCATTAAAAGAAATCTTATAAGACATGAAACTAAGAAATGTAATATCGCCTGTTCCAGTTTGGGAGAGACGAACAGGATTTTATTCAAAAATCTTTCTAGTCAAGAAGCCCTCAGGAAAGTTTCGACTGATACTGAATCTAAAGCTGTTGAATCCATATATAAAGTATAAAAAATTCAAGATGGAGTCGATATACTCAATAAGGAACCTGTTAATAAACAACTATTTCATGCTCAGTATAGACTTAAAGGATGCATATTGGCATGTTCCAATGGAAAGAGGTCACAAACATTCCTAAGATTTGCAGTCCAAGAAGGGACACAGGTTCTCCACTGTCAGTTCCATTGCCTCCCATTTGGAATCAAGTCAGCTCCAAGAATATTTACAAAAGTAGTAGTGGAAATTGTAGCATCTTTTCATGCCCAGGGAATAGTTGTGATCCCATATCTGGACAATCTTTTGGTTATGGCAGAAACGAAAGAGATACTATTAAATCACAGGGAGGTGGTTTTATCTCAACTCCAGAAAGCAGGTTGGATAATAAGTTGGGAGAAATCACAACTAGAACCAACACAGTTAATCCAATTTTTGGGACTTCTGATAGATTCCAGATGTCAAAAGATGTTTCTTCCAACGGAAAAAAGAGAAAAAGTGATACAGGAAGTGAACTTGTTCATGACAAAACATTTTGACGGTAAGGAAGGCAATGAGATTGTTAGGATTATTGACATCAACAGCTCCAGCGATTTGATGGGTTTTAAAGCATACCAGGAGGTTGCAGTCAAGGTCCTTACGACGGACGCAAGTCTCTTAGGTTGGGGTGTGTACGCTCTAAATTTCGAAATGCAGTGTCTTTGGCCACCGCTTATAAAGAATCAATCTTCCAATTTCAGGGAAATGTATGCCGTAAAGATGGCGATTACTGCATCCATGCATATGCTGAGAAATTGCCATGTCCAGCTGAGGTCATACAACTCGACAGTTGTTGCCTACGTGAATCGACAAGGGGGCACGAAGTCCATCAAGCTTCTACAATTAGCCTTGGAGATTCTAGACTTAGCAGAAGAGAACCTTTTATCCTTCACTGCAGTACATTTGAAGGGGGAACTGAACTCTCGGGCAGACCTATTGAGCCAAGCTCAAGTGTCAAATACAGAATGGACGCTGAGTCAAGTAGTTTTCCAGGGTTTGACGCAATTATGGGGGAATCCAGAGGTGGACCTGTTTGCAAACAGGGAAAACTCAAAGTGCCATCAATTTTTTTCATTGAACATCAGAGACAATCCCTTGGCAGTACATGCGTTAGCACAACCATGGACATTCAACCTAGTATACGCATTCCCACCCCTAAATCTGATGTCATTAGTGTTGAGGAAAATGTTGCAGTCCAGAACCAAGATGATCTTAATAGCACCGGATTGGCCGAAGAGGTCCTGGTATCCTCTATTACTCAAGATGAAGTTGCAGGGACCAGTTTATCTACCAGTACACAGGGGAACGATTACAGTCCAAGGCCAGGAAATTCCAGAGATAGACAAATGGAAACTTGCGGCGTGGTTTGTGAAAACGTAATCCTAAAGGAATATGGGTTGTCAGATAAAGTGATTGAAACTTTATTGAAAAGCAGGAAAAAGAACACAAGGGCAATTTATTTAAAGTATTGGAAAACATTTAATTTATGGAAAGAGCAGACTCAATACAAGTCTACAGAGATTGCCACAGTTCTGGAGTTCCTACAGAGTGGTATAGACAAGGGTCTGGCCTTGAGCACGATCAAGGTACAGATCTCAGCTCTTTCAGTATTTTTAGATAAGCAATTAGCTGCTCATCCTTTAGTTATTAGATTTGTGAAATCAATTGAAAGAAATAAGCCAATATTAGTGAAGCCTTTTCCAAAATGGGAACTTTCAGTTGTTAAAAGCCTTTACACGTTCTCCTTTCAACTCAGTGGATACTATGGATCTAAGACTATTAACGTTAAAGACAATATTTTTAGTATCGATAACTTCTGCAAGAAGAATAAGTGAATTGGAAGCTCTATCTGCTAGACTAGAGAACCATATTGTATTGTTAATGAGGACAGAATAATCTTGAGGACAAGTGCTGAATTTTTGCCAAAAGTGGGAGATTTTTTATAGGAAACAAGAAATAGTACTTCATTCCTTTTTTCTGAATCCCTCTAATGACAAAGAATTAGAATGGCATTCACTAGATGTCAGAAAATCTGTTTTGGCATACCTAGACAAGGTGAAATCTCTGAGGAAGTCAGAAGCTTTATTCGTTAATTTTGCAGGAAAATAAGTAGGCCAGAGAGCCTCTAAAAAGACGATTGCTAATTGGATATAGTTATGCATAACTGAGGCATATAAAATCATGGAATTAGAACCTCCAGGAAATCTTAAAGCACACTCCACCAGAGCAATGGCTACAACCTGGGCTTATAGGCCTGGAGCTTCACCTCTGGATATCTGCAAGGCAGCTACATGGAAGAATTTGGGGACCTTTGTCCGTCACTACAAATTGGACTGGTTGTCTTCTGCAGACCACGACTTTGGAAGAAAAGTCGTACAGGCGGTCAGCCCACCCTAACATTGGTGATTAATTATTTATTTGATATCATCTCGTAGTGTACCTGTCCTGGAGAGTTATAGGAAAAACCAGGGATTAGCAAACCTGGTAATATTATTTTTAGTAGCTCTCCAAGACAGGTGGGGTAACCCATCCTATTATGGGTATATATGTATGATATATGTATATGTATCAAATGTACATGTTTGAATGTGTAGGTGTATAGATACATGTATTACTATAAATATAGTATTTTATTGTTTTAGGTTGTGGGGTAGTTAGACCTGTTTTGGTTACTTCAAATACATACTGCCGGACACCTGTTGTTTAATTATATAGAGAGGCCTATAGGATGTTTCCTGGGAGGAGTCAAGTCTTGTAGTGTACCTGTCCTGGAGAGTTAATAAAAATAACATTACCAGGTTTGCTAATCCCTGGTTTCAAAACATTTTTCTGGGGAAATGTAGGCATAAAGATATTGGCCTCAATTCACTAAGATCATGCTGGAGATAATAAGGCAAGAGAAAACTTACCTCCACACAGTGAGAGGGTTATCTTATCTCTTCATTCCTTAAGTTACCTCCTCTGTAGTTATTTTCACATGCAGTTACTGGCCTCAATTCACTAAGATCATGCTGGAGATAATAAGGCAAGAGAAAACTTACCTCCACACGTGAGAGAGTTATCTTATCTCTTCATTCCTTAAGTTACCTCTCCTGTAGTTAATTTACCTCCTCTGTAGTTATTTTCACATGCAGCTAATTAACAGCTTGTCTTTAACTCTGGAGTTATTTTAAGGATTGGAGAGTTAATTTAAAGACAGAAGAGTTAACTTTAGGCTTGCCTGAGGTAAAATGTTTCCTGACTACTACATGCCTTATCACCATGGTAACAACTCTAGAAGAGTTATTAAAGACAGGAGATAAGTTTAGTGAATTGAGGCTACTGTCTTTAACTCTGGAGTTATTTTAAGGATTGGAGAGTTAACTTAAAGACAGAAGAGTTAACTTTAGGTTTGCCTGAGTTAAAATGTTTCCTGAATATTACATGCCTTATCACCATGGTAACAACTCTACAAACGTTATTAAAGACAGGAGATAAGCTTAGTGAATTGAGGCCAATGTTTCTAGAACATCTCTCTGTGTGACAAAGCTAGAAGGGTTTGCTATAAGTATCTAAAAGGGGTAATCAAAGTATCAAGTCATGATGGGAGAAGTGCTGAGACCATTTTGCCACATTTATTTTCTGTTGTGTATAGGCAACATAAAGGTTTAAAGGGACTCTGAAGCCAGTTTAAAAACAACTTTTTTTTTTTACTTTTAAGCTTTATTAAGTGATAATCATATAGCATACAGGGATAACAGAGCATATATGCAGTTGTACATAACTAAGCCAAATGTCCAGGGCAAGTTAAATCCTAGTATATAGTAGACTATCATAAGAAATCGAAGAGAAAATAGCATAAGACAAAGTTGGTCAGAGTGACCATGTCCTGAGCAAAATCACAAATGAGTAGCATATATACATTAGCTAATACATTAGCGAATTTAGCTTAAGATTTTTGCATCACGGACTTATAATCAGGAGACTCACGGAAGTCATACCACAAAGCCCACGTTTTAGTGTATGTGTCTACTCTGTCTTGGGCTGCAAGAACTATCTCCTCCATGCCAGCAATACGATTGACTCTATCCCACCATTGGGCAATGGACAGGGGGTTCTCAGATTTCCACAATCCAGGGATTGTAATTTTAGCTGCATTAATCAGATGTATAAGTACACACTTTTTGTAGGATTTAAAGGAAAAGGGGTTTCCGTGAAGGAGATACGTCTCGGGAGTAAAACTGATGTCAATGGAGGAGATTTTCTTTGCCCAGAAATTGACCTGATGCCAATAGTTGAGTATTTTGAGGCAAGTCCAAAAGATATGGAGGAGGTCCCCTCCCATATTCCCACATCTCCAGCACTTGTCATTATCAGATAAACCCATGTTTTTGAGTTTGGCAGGGGTATTATACCAGTGAGAAATGAGCTTATAGTTCAGTTCTTGGGTGCTAACATTGATTGAACCTTTATGAGAATTCGTCAGGATGTGGTCCCATTGCTCCTCTGTGAGTTTCCTCCCTAAAGCTTGATCCCATTTGTCTTGGTAAGGGAGTCTTTCAGGGGCTTTCAAGTATAGAAGAGCTTTATACATACATGACACAGAGTGATGATGGGAGAGATTGGGAGAAGCTTTAATTTCAAAGTCAGTCAGTTTTCTCGAAGGGTTACATTTTTTTGATGAGGAATTGATGAAGCTTTTTAGTTGTAGGTAGGCCCATTGGGGTCAAGTCTCTCCCTCGTCAAAAATTGTCAGATTCTGAATAGGGGTAGGGATGCCCCTCCTGGACACGTCTCTAAGTCTGATATGTCTTGATTTCAGTCCTTTTTAAAAAGGACTTCTCGAGACCTGGTGGAAATTCAGGATTGTCAATGATTGGAGTTAAGGGGCCTGGAACAGTAGACAGGCTACCTTTGATGGTAAACTGATGGAAAGTTTTTAAAGTGGCTAGTATCAATGGGTTCACTTTTGTAAGATCAGGCAGGCTGGTTTGAGGGAGCCATGGGATCTTATTTAGTGGTATAGCAGAGAAAGCCTGTTCTGCCTGGACCCATCTTTTAGGAGAGTCAGGATAGCACCACTCTAGTAGCCTACTGAGGACAGCAGCCTGGCGGTATTTGTGGATGATTGGGAGACCCAGGCCTCCTTTCAGTTTTGTCAAGTGCAAGTAGGGAATGTTTAATTCTAGCTGGACGCTTGTCCCAGATAAACTTATTAATGGAAGTTTGTAGGGAAGCAAAGTATTTAGGAGAGAGATAGACAGGCACCGCTTGACTCACATATAAAATACGAGGCAATGCATTCATTTTTATGGATGCAATGCGTCCAAACCAGGACAAGCGAGGTAGAGAGCCCCACTTTTGAATGTCAGCTGTTATGCTTTTAATAATTGGGCGGAAGCTCAGATCTATCAGTTGCGAGAGCTTAAGAGGTATCTGAATGTCCAGGTAACAAAGTGATGTTTTGGCCCATTGAAAGGGTGTAACGATCGGTGTCAGCACACAGAGAGAATCTGATTATTGGTGATCTGCAGTATCACCAAGAATACAGATATATACCTGATTATTGATGATCTGCAGAATCACCAATAATACAGATATAGTACTAACCTCTGGACACCTGTATATATCGTGAGTGTTTGGTGCAACAGTATTTACTTTGAGTAATCCACCTGATGAGCAGGTGGTCCTTGGCAGTATGGGCAATACTGCTCTTTAGAGAAGCACGAGAACCTTCCAGCAGCCTGAGATCTTCCAGGGGGTGGAGTCTCAGGCTGAGAGTAGGAAGGGCCAGTGAGTGAGTGACACCTGAAGGTGGATGTCACTAACTGATCTGGAGACTATCTCCTAAAGGGGAGAGATGGCTCTCGAGGTCGGGCAAGCCGGGTCGGCAACACACGGACAAACAAAGTACAAAGACAGAAGGCTGATTCGGTATCCAAGGCAGGCAGGGTTGGCAACAGATAATCAGATATGCGTGGTACCGAATCAGCGAGCGGAGGGATAGTCAGGAAAGCAATAGGTCATAACAGATATCAAACAATGCCTAGTCTTGGGTGTGAGGTCCGTGGTCTCTACACCCTGGACCTAGTCTGAAGGATAACACAATAATAATACAATAGTAATCTGGCTCAGTGTGAATTCCCAGGTCGTCCTGGTTCAAACACACTGTTGGATCTGACTAAGGTCTGAGTGCTTCCAGGTAGTGTTCACAACGGCAGACAACTTGTGACTGTCCAGCCGTAACTATATATAGAGTAGCGCTCTCTGGCGCCACCCCTAAGTGATAGACCAATAGCCACTTGTTCTGAGGTCAGCTGACCAGCCTGGTCAGCTGAGCCCCCCCCCCCCACCCCCCAGGCCGTCATAAAAGTTCTGCCTCTCAGCGCGCGCGCGTATTCCTGAATCTGTGTGAACTAACAGACCCAGACGCATGCTGCTGCGTGCAAACCGCCGCACTGGACGCGGAACCAGCCACCTTGCTATCAGTACATGCGGCGGCTTTTCTGCGTTCTCTCCCAGTATCAGATGCATGCTTCTGCGTGCAAACCGCCGCGCTGGACGCGGAATTAGCCGCCTTGCTGTCAGCACACGCGGCGTCTTTTCCGCGTTCTCTCACAAAGGGGAAGACTAACTTCAGATGTTCGCATGTCAGAGAGGGGAGCGAAATATTTAGAGCTGAAGATTTAGCCAGATTGATTTTGTAGTTAGACAAAATTCCAAAATCGTTCATTTTTTTTCTAAGAGAATGGGTAGGGTAGTGTTGGGAAAGGATAAGAAAAATAGAAGGTCATCTGCAAATGCAGACACCTTGTGCTCATACCCTCCCATCTGTATGCCCCTGATATTTGTGTCCTCTCTGATCCAGTTTAGGAATGGTTCCAGAACTGCAATAAAAATTAGTGGTGACAAGGGGCACCCTTGACGGGTGCCGTTTGCCAGTTGGAAGGAATCTGATAGGAAGCCATTCACCTTTAACTTTTACGGTGGGGTTGGTGTAGAGTAGAGAAATCCAGTCGAGCATCTGGTTTCCCATAGACATGTGATTTAATAAGGCCTTGAGAAAGTCCCAAGCAACTCTATCAAAAGCCTTCTCGGCATCCGTTGAGAGGAAAAATCCCTCCAACGAATGCCGAGTCAGCCAGGCGTGGACTCCTATAGCTCGCATCGACCAATCTCTTGCCTCCTTCCCAGGTAGGAAGCCAACCTGGTCAGGGTGGATCCTGGACTCCAGGATAGGAAGTAGCCTGGTAGCCAGGATTTTGGCAAAGAGTTTCAGATCAATGTTTAAAAGAGAGATGGGGCGGTAGCTAGCACAGGACTGTGGGTCCTTTTCTGGCTTCTGAATTACCGCTATGTGTGCTTCGATGGAGTTGCTTCGATGGAGTAGTTGATTCCGATATCTTATTGAAAGCATCTAAAAAGTGAGAGCACAAGGTGTCTGCATAGATTTTGTAATATTGGGCCATAAGGCCATCTGGGCCTGGGCTTTTATTTGGTTTCAGTTCCCTTACAGCCATATGAAACTCTTCCTCTGTGATGGGGTTATTAAGGTTTTCTCTTAATGTCAAGAGATGGCAGACCATATTTTTCTAGGAATTGAGAAATTGCTTGTTTTCTTGTGAGTGTGGATTTTTTGCCTAAAGTGGGGGTCTGCAGGTTGTATAAAGAACAGTAAAATTTGCAGAATTCGTCCGCTATGTCATGGATGGTAAGACATTTTTTCCCCTTTTGCGTTAATAGATTTCACATGTGTTTCAGCCATTTTTTCCCTAAGGGCCTTGCCCAGTAATGTGCTGCTTTTATTAGCATGCTGGTAAAAGGTGCCGTTGGCAAGTAGGAACTTACGTCTAACCCCATAAGATAGGGAGGAAGATACCTGAGATCTAAGGGTGGCTAATTCCTCTAGGGTCTTGTCCTGTAAAGATTTTTTTGTGTTGATTTTCTAGGTTGCGAATACGCAAATACAAATGGTCAATTGCGGCCTGTCTCTCCCTCTTAGCCTTTGCTCCCATGCGGATTAGATGTCCCTTGATATAGGGTTTATGAGTTTCCCAAATTAGCAAATCTGATTGCTCATTGTAAAAACGACTTTTTACCTTATATTTATCTGAGGCATGTTTGCCCCTGCTAAAATGCTGCTATCCCGTGGCAGAACAAGGGGTCTTTACCCCCCAAATCCCCTGGAGCACACTCGGGGAGCACTTCCTGTAGAGGCAGAGCTTTCAGCAGCAGCTCTGCCTCTACACACGTCTATCAGCGCATATCTCCGCCTCTCCCCCGCCCCTCTGGCTTCCTTCACTGAGAGGGGCGGGGGAGAGGCGGAGATCCGCCTGCTGATAGATGTGCATGGAGGCAGAGCTGCAGCTGAACTGCCTCTATGAGCAGCAAAATCCATGACCAAGAAAGTCGGGGATTTTGCAGGGGGGATTTGGGGGGTAAAGACCCCTCGTTCTGCCGCGGGATAGCGGCATTTTAACAGGGGCAAACATGCCTCAGATAAATAAAAGGGAAAAAAGCCATTTTTAAACTGGCTTCAGTGTTTCTTTAAGAAATTATAGTATTTCTATAGCGCCGACATATTATGCAGTGCTGTACAGAGTATATGGTCTTGTCACTAACTGTCCCTCAGAGGGGCTCACAATCTAGTCCCTACCATAGTCATATATCTATGTATGTATCGTGTGGTGCATGTATTATAGTCTAGGGCAGGCATGGGCAAACTTGGCCCTCCAGCTGTTCCGGAACTACAAGTCCCACAATGCATTTGCATTTATGAGTCTGACTGTGGCTGTTAGACTCCTCCAATGCATTGTGGGACTTGTAGTTCCAGCTGGAGGGCCAAGTTTGCCCATGCCTGGTCTAGGGCCAATTTTAGGGGGAAGCCAGTTAACTTATCTGTATGTTTTTGGGATGTGGGAAGAAACTGGAGTGCCCGGCGGAAACCCACACAGACACAGGGAGAACATACAAACTCCTTGCAGATGTTGACCTGACTGGGATTCGAACTGGGGACCCAGCTCTGCAAGGCGAGAGCGCTAACTGCTAAGCCACCGTGCTGCCCATATATGTAAGTCCCTGAGCCTTGCATATGGGACTGCATATATGTGACTATATAAATGACTGAGAGGGAGGTAAATCTGGGTTCCTCCTCAGTGGAAGAAACAGATGAATGGGCAGCCCTTTTCTAAATGTTTTTTTTTTGTTTGTTTTAACTTGTCTTGGGAGCTAATCAAGTCTACAAAATAGTTTGGCAGCTGTGAATTCTGTGCATTTTTATAGTGCATATCTTATTCAGTTTCACGAAATGTACATGCAAATGCTCGGAGATGCAATATATAATCCTTTTTTTTTTTTTTTTTTTTTTTTTTTGTGTGTGTGTGTTGTATAGTCACAAAAAAATCACCAAATGGAACATTGGGATTTACATTGCAAAATGCTTAAATTCTTAAAGCTGGATCGAATTGGATGTAGTGCAGATTAGGCCTAAGGGCTGGGACCTACTAGAGCGTTTTTGGCAGCGGTTTGGGATCGTTTTTCCTAAAACGCTTTGCTAATGTAAGTGGATGGAGCAGATCCCACTGGAGCAATTGCGATTAGGGAAATCACAATTGCAGAACATGCAGCGTTTTGGGAGCCTTTACATTCTAATGTATAGGAGCAAGGAAATTGCTTCCAAAATCGCTTACAAAGCGCAACCACAAACCGCTAGCATTGCAATAGCCATTTGAAGTGGGTCCCTGGCCTAACAGTTGATAAGGTTTTTGCTTTTCACCCAGTGTTGCTGCTGCTTTTTTATCCTTCAAAAAAACCTTTTGGTTGTGGTGACCAGTTAGTAAATGTTTCACTTTGCCACCACACAGCACTTGTTTTAAAAAGGTCTCTTGTTGGGTTCTAGTTTGCATATGTCAGATGTTGCTGTTTTTTGTGGTGTGGTCTATTAAAGGCTTTAGATGCTTGTTAGTTTACCAGATATCACCAAATTGACTGGAGTTGATTGGCCCAGTTCAGCGAAAATTTGCATGCTGGTTTATACGGTTTGTATTATATACGGTACAATAAAAACATTTGATTTTCCGGTTTTGTTTTTTGTTTTGTTTTTTACCAAAAACCGATTATCTCGTTGCTTCGATGTAAATCGGATCGGACATGTTGGAAAAATCTTTATATTAGATCTAACGGACTAATCAAACTAAATTATCTAATGGAAAAAAATTGAAAAATTGTACCATGTTTGGCCACCTTTAATCAGAGGTAAGGATACCTTCTGATGACTCTTCCAAGCAGATCATATTTGAGCAAGCAATGATCCACCAGTACTTCTTTTGTTTGCCAATCCTTCCTACAGGTCATTGTGAGTTATATAGGGGATTTCCATTGCCTTCTGCACAGCATAGCAGCTTTTGTGGAATGTTTTACTGTTTTCCGAACTTCAGCCTAAACAAACATACCGTCATTAAAGGAGTTATCTGGCAAAAGTAGCCCAAATGGGCATTACTCTCCTTTCTCCAGCTCCTTGCAGCCGACTGTCCCGCGCCGCTGTCCCGATGTCCGTATACAGGCCGACGTCGGCCTTACTGCAGCTGTGCTAAGCGCCGCTGTCAATCACGGCCATGTGGGCCGTGGCGAACTGTGCAGGCGCAGTAGTTCTGCGCCTGCGCAGTTCGCCTCGGCCCATGTGGCCGTGATTGACAGCGGCGCTTCACGCAGCTGCAGTAAGGCTGAATATGGAGACAGGAACAACGGCAGTTGGCTGCAAGGGGCTGGAGAAAGCCCCAGGTGAGTAAAGCCCATTTGGGCTATTTTTGCCTGATAACTCCTTTAAGTTACATTAGTTATGTTCATTAAAATAAATAGGTAATATAATCTCTTACCCACCCTGTTTTAAAAGAACAGGCAAATGTTTGTGATTTTATGGGAGTAGCCATCTTTTTGGTTGAAAGGAGGTGACAGGGAGCATGAGCCACAGTTCCAACTGTCCTGTGTCCTGATCACTCTTCCCAGTTGCTGAGCAACCTGAACAACAACATCAGAAATCCCATCATGCTTTGCACAGCATCAGGGGAAAAATGCCCGGGCAGTTTTCTTTGATGGGGCGAAGCTTAGCTTTTGTACAGCTAAAAATTACCGTAGACTTCGGTAAGAAAAACAAAGTTCTGATGCTGTGAAACTGTTAAAGAAACACCAAGCCTTTTCAGTGCTGCTGAGTAGATTTTTAGTCTGGAGGTTCACTTTAACTGCCATTTCTTTTTGCCATTACCAACAGTGGAAATTCCAAACTGGAAGAATTTTTGCAATCTTTCGTAATCTTCATCTGCTGTACCACCACTAGTTTGCTTTATTTTTTTAGACCCTCATTCAGTTATTTAGAAGAGACCATGATTGTTGAGTGATTCTTTAAACTTTGGATTGACAGAATTCATTCAGATCTGCAACTGACAACCAGTGACAGATCATAAAGGCTGTTGGGGCCCTAGTTCACCCCGCCGGAATTTTCATTTGTTAAGCCTGGTACACACTTTCTATTCATATTGGCCAATCACTTACCAATTTTACCACCGCCTTCTGGCAGATTGTGTAGGTAAACCCTCATACTACATGGAATTGGTAAAATTCATCAGTGATTGGCCAATCCTAATTGAAAGTGTTTGCCAGGCTTTTAGTAAAGGTGATTATGGGAATTGTGCAATTACTCGCACAAGTTTAATACGCAGCTGTTCTGCAGACGTTCCCTTTGGAAAAGTCAGTCACATGACCCAGAGATGTGTGCACAAGACATATAACTAACAGGATATTGTGGGAGTTCCTTTCTCTGCACAGAGCCATCACCTGACATCCCACCTTCTCCCTCTACTGTGGAGTACATGAAGGAGATGTATAGGGTCAACTGTGGTTTCATAGGAAAAGACTCGCTGCTGCTGTTTCTCAGCTTATCCCTGTATACTCCTTGTAAATGATGAATGGAATAGGGGGAGGAGTTTGGCCGTTTAGACTGCTTTTCTGTCCAGCCAAACAGTATCTGGCATTGGTACAGGGAATCGGCATTGGAAACTTTGCCCACCAGATTGTGAAAAAAAAAAAAACTAATAATGCAAAAATGGGTTATGTGCAATGCACAAAACTTTGCATTGCAAATTATGATTACTGTATGTTTCACACATTATGTATTAAAAATAATTTTGAAGTAGCACTTTAACCTCCTGGGGGATACAATTATATCACCCAGGAGGTGGCGCAGCACTATTTTTTTAAATTTTTTTTTATTTTTTAAATCATGTAGCGAGCCCAGGGCTTGCTTCATGATAGCCGCTGTGCAGCGGCATCCCCCCACCCCCTCCGATCGCCTCCGGCAATCAAGGCAAACAGGAAATCCCGTTCAGAACGGGATTTCCTGTTTGGCTTCCCTTGTCGCCATGGCAACGATCGGGATGACGTCATCGACGTCAACGACGTCGTGACATCAGAGGGAGTCGCGATCCACCCCTCAGCGCTGCCTGGCACTGATTGGCCAGACTGCGCACGGGGTCTTGGGGGGGGTGGGGGAGCGGCGTGGCACGGCGGGTAGCGGCGAATCAGCGCGGAGCGGCGGCGATCGGTATATACACGCAGCTAGCAAAGTGCTAGCTGCGTGCAACAAAAAAGAATTATGCAAATCAGCCCACCAGGGCCTGAGAAATCCTCTGTGGCGGCTTACCCCGAGCTCAGCTCGGGATTATCGCCCAGAGGGTTAAAGGGTAATTGCGGTCAGAAATCTTGTGCAAAAAAAAAAACAATTCACATTTTTCCACATGCCACATTTATTATTAGATTTGTTATTGTACTGTAAGGTTCATGGAATTGAATAGTAAAGCAGCCCTAACATTTGCAGACTATTTTTTTTAAATTCTTTTAATACACTAGCCGTATCCACTTTTTCTCCTGAATTTTCTCCCAGGAGATAATTTTTCAGCAATTGCAAGTCCTAAAAAGTGGGTGAAAAAGTAATATGGAAGTTAGTTTGAGTTTTTTTTCGTGCATAAATTAACACATGTATGTGCATTTTGCAATGTTTGTATTTAGAAAATACGTGGCTTGCTGCATATTTCTCAAACAGGCATGTAAAATGCGCATAATATATTTCTTTGGAGACAAAGAGGACTGTGTTTTTGATACGTTTTTTATTAACTATAATACTGCAATTTACCTAATTGAAAAACAGACAATATTGAAAAAAAAAACGCCCAAAATGCAAAAAAAAAAAAAGCATGGTTTTACTCTACAATTGCTTGGGAGTTATAGGAGCCTTATAGGGCTACACACACACACACACACACACACACACACACACACACACACACACACACACACACACACACACACACACACACACACACACACACACACACACACACACACACACACACACACACACACACACGTGCTTCTCATGTAGGGCTTTGGAGTCGGTACAAAAATCATCTGACTCCTCAGCATATGAAACCACCGACTCCAGGTACCCAAAATTGCTCTGACTCCGACTTCTAATGCTTACCAGGGCTGTTGATTTGGTACAAAAATTATCGAAGTCCTGACTCTGACTCCTCAGTTTATGAAACCACCGACTCCAACTCCAGGTACCTAAAATGACTCCAACTCCACAGCCCTGTGCTTATGGTTCGAAAAATATGGTATACTAAGTATTTATTTGCGTTCTATGGTATGCTTGTTTTAATATATATTATACTTGTACATTTGTGGGTCTTTTTGCATTAATGTAGTTTTTTGATGAAATTAAAATTCTTTTTCCAGTATCCCGTGTGCTACTTAAACATTTTACGATTTTATTGTTGTATTTAGAGAGAATGCAAATAACCTTTAATCAGAGCAGCAAATTTATAAACTTTTATTTAAAATTAAATACATTGTTCACTTGTTCTTTCAGTTTTTGTAAAACATTATTTGCACTGGTGATTTTCATGTTGTAACACTGAACGTACTGTATTACATTACAGCATTCCGCTTCCTGGGCAAGATGGTGTTACTTAGCTTCACGTGTCCAGTATTCAACGGCTTATAATACAGATGAAAAGGTCAGTTTCTTCTGTAGTTAATGTTTACATGCTGTATTATGTCAGATAAGGGGCCATTCACGCTTGTCCTTATGGGAAAACCATTCCATTTTGCGCATTCACAGTCCTGTGTTTTTTCATTCTTAGTATTTTCTTTTGAAAGAACATTCATAAGCATTGGTGGATTTCTTTTTTTTTTTTTAGATGTTTGTATGCAATTTTTTGGGTTGTTCTTGTGTATTTCAGTGAAGCCAATGAACTGCAAAAATCTTTATTGCAAATGTTTTACCTTTCCATTGACTTAGATTGAATAAGCAGTTCTTGCATTTTGCCATTATTCAGCTCTAGGTAATGTGAGGACAACGCAATCACAGTACTTTTCTATTGTAAAATTCAAGGTAGAAAAATTTGAAGTGGTCCTTTAAAATGGATTTCCGGCAATTTGGTTATGTACTTAAAGGATAGTTGCCTTTAAAGGGAACCTAAACTGAGAAGGATATGGATTTTCCCTTTTAAAATAATACCAGTTGCCTGGCAGTCCTACTGATCCTGTGCCTCTAATACTTTCAGCCACAGCCTCTCAACAAGCATGCAGATCAGGTCCTCTGACTGAAGTCAGACTGGATTAGCTGCATGCTTGTTTCAGGTCTGTGATTCAGACACTATTGCATCCAAAGGGATCAGTAGGACTGCCAGGCAACTGGTATTGTTTAAAAGGAAACATCCATATCCCTCTGAGTTTAAGTTCCCTTTACAGTGCAGTTATTCAAATTGCCCATGGTTCCTGCTTTTCCCTTTTGTTGGCATCGTAGGCCATAACATTAAGGGCCCGTTCACACTACACGCGTTTCCAGCTGCGTTTTGGAAACGCGTGCGGGTGGCCCGACACGCAGGACATCAGACAGTGCATAGAGTGCACTGTCTGATGTTCACACTGCATGCGTTCCGGACCTGTGCGGTCCGGGAACGCATGCTGCACGCAGATTTTACAAAAACGTGCGGCTGTCCCATTCACTTTTCAGTGATGGGATCAGCCACGCAACGCATACGAATGCGGATGGCGTGCGTTCGTACGCGTTGCGTTCTGCATGCGTGGCCGTCCGCGTTTTGCAGTCTGAACGGGCCCTTAAAGAACTATAATCTATTTTTTTTTTTATTAACCTACAGTGCCACAGCTCCCTCCAGTCACATGACAACAGTAGACCCCAGGGATAGACTGAGCAATGATGGGTAAATAAATTGAGATGAGGCCCATCATGCTTTCTAGTGTGGAGTGGACACGGGGAGCAGGTTATCGATGAGCTTGGTGAGCATGTTTGATATCTGCTGTAATCCTCCTGTGTGCTTCCCATGATTGCGCTCTCTTAGATAGGAGCTTTCTGTGCATACACAGTTAATTAAGACTGTAGCTTCGCTGGCACAGAATTCTCCCGCCCACTGAAGAGTGATGGAACAGGCAGGCGAACAGGAACTGTGACACTCCCCTCCTCCTCCAGATTATACCTCCCTGTATATTACAACTCCCACATTGTCACCTGCTGTAACCCAGCAGATATCATCAGCTCTGAGAGGTTTGAGATTATAACTTTCGGCGTAGAGGCAATGTTCTTTTTATTAACTATCTGGTAAAAATCAGAACCAAAGATCAGTGCTGCATGTGAGAAACCTGGATCCAAACCTTAGTCGATAACTTATCCGATACCTTAGCCATTCAGGATTTTGAGTGTTTTCAAAGAGGAGCTATCAACTATACTATCTCAGAAAAAAAAAAACATACTGTATATAAGTACCGTATTTTTCGGACTATAAGACGCTCCGGACTATAAGACGCACCTAGGTTTAAAGGGCAAAATCCGTGAAAAAAAAAATACACTAAACCTGGGTGCATCCATGGTCCAGGAGTGTCCTATGGACCTTTCCTCACCCCCAATGTCTCTGTCACATTGCCAAGCTACATTAACCCCTGCTGCCATTACTAACCCCTACTACTAACCCCTGCTGCCATTACAAACGATACTAAACTACACTTCACTAACCCCTGATGCTCCCTCCCCCCAGCTACACTGCACTACACAACCCCCCCCCCCTCCCTAGAAACTAAGCAATACAATTACATTAAACATAATCTCACCAGCCTGGGTGCCAGTAGTAGGGTCTGGTCAGGGTGTCCATGCAGTCCTAAGAGGTGCACGGTAGGATGGCTTCAGCAGCACCAACATGATCCAGTGTTCCTAAGCAGCATAGAAGCAGCTGCTGTAATCAACTTCAATGCTTGTTCTTTGATCTTTAATCCTCCCCAGCCTGCCCCGCAGCAGTGCGATCCACATTGCGTTGTAATTATCCACTATGCTCCTTTGATCTTTAATCCCTCCAGCGTGCCCCGCAGCAGCGCAATCCACATTGCATTGTAATTATTCACAGTGCTCGTTCTTTTATCCGGAATACCCCCCAGCGTGTCCCCCAGCAGCACGTGATCCACAATGTCTCTATGCGCATAGGAAAAGCCGCTGTCATCATCACAATGTTACTTCTTTGAACTTGCCCAGCGTCAGCCCTGTCAGCCCCGCAGCTCGATCCCAGCTGACAAATAACAGATACACTTCAGCCGCTATAGCGGCAGTCCTCAGAGGCTTCCGTACTTGCATTGTTACTTGTGTCATCACGTGACGGGTCACGTGATGACACAAGTAACAATGCAAGTACGGAAGCCTCTGAGGACTGCCGCTATAGCGGCTGAAGTGTATCTGTTATTTGTCAGCTGGGATCGAGCTGCGGGGCTGACAGGGCTGACGCTGGGCAAGTTCAAAGAAGTAACATTGTGATGATGACAGCGGCTTTTCCTATGCGCATAGAGACATTGTGGATCACGTGCTGCTGGGGGGTATTCCGGATAAAAGAACGAGCACTGTGAATAATTACAATGCAATGTGGATTGCGCCACTGCGGGGCACGCTGGAGGGATTAAAGATCAAAGGAGCATAGTGGATAATTACAACGCAATGTGGATCGCACTGCTGCGGGGCAGGCTTGGGAGGATTAAAGATCAAAGAAAGAGCATTGTGAATAATTAGAGCGGCTTCTCCTATGCTGCTTAGGGTTTACCACCTAAGGAAACAACCACTAAGGAAGGGAGTTATTGTTACATTCGGACTATAAGAGGCAGTAACTTTTTCTCCCCACTTTTGGGGGAGAAAAAGTGCGTCTTATAGTCCGAAAAATACGGTAGATATATACTTGCTCTACTTACATAACACATGTATTGCACTGTCCACGTATTGATTTTAGTGACTTTTTTTTTTTCTTCAGTAAAAAAAAAAGAGAAAATCCTTTTTAGCATTTCCCATTTTAGCTGTGGCTATTTTGAAGCCAATCCTGATGTCATTTCCACCCTTACTCTCCTGTGCCTGATTTGCCTGCCCTTCACTATAGAAAGTGCATTGTCTCGGCATGAGAAATATTGGCCAGAGAGGAACAGAGGTGTGGGAGGGGAAAACAGGAGGGAAAGAGGCTTCAGCCAATCATACAGCATTCGTTAAAGAGAACCCCAGGTGGGTTTGTGAAATCATATTAGGACACAGAGGCACGTTCTGTACAGTCACCTGCCTCTGTGTCCTTTCACTATGACTCAAGCCTCCTCCCCATCCCCCTGGGATCTGCTGTCCCCCATTATAAAAAGAGCATAATGTCGATAGCCTGCTATTTACTTCAGGCTGCCACTCACCACAGCTCCCCCTCCTCCTGTATAGCGCTGCTCTCCGCCTGTGTCCCTTCCCTCCCTGCCTCTGTAAGCTTCCTCCAATCTGCACAGGCAGGGAGCTGCACTATATAGGAGGCGGGTGAGTGGCAGCCTGAAGTAAATAGCAGGCTAGTGACAATCTGCATATCGCTAGCTTGGCGCTTTTTATAATTGGGGACAGCAGAGCCTATGAGGGGGGCTGGAGGCACACTGAAAGGACATCGAGGCAGGTGATTGTATACAGAACGTGCCTCTGTGTCCTAATATGATTTCACAAACCCACCTCGGGTTCTCTTTAAAGGGGTACTGAAGAGAGAGGTATATGGAGGCTTCCATGTTTATTTCCTTTTAAGCAATACCAGTTGCCTGGCAGCCCTGCTGATCCTCTGCCTCTAATACTTTTAGCCATAGCCCCTGAACAAGCATGCAGCAGATCAGGTGTTTCAGACTTTAAAGTCAGATCTGACAAGACTAGCTGCATGCTTGTTTCTGGTGTTATTAAGATACTACTGCAGATAAATAGACCAGCATGGCTGCCAGGCAACTGGTATTGATTAAAAGGAAATATATATGGCAGCCTCTGTATACCTCTTACTTCAGTTCCCCTTTAAGTCTGAGGGGAAGTAGAGAAGCAAAAAAAAGGACATCCCAGCATACCCTGCAACTTCCTTTTTGTGTACCAAATAAGAGTCAGGTAAACTGGGGAATGATCATTTATCAACAAGAAAAGTAATAGTGATTTTAACTTTTGGATTGCCTGGTTAGCATCCTTATTACTTGTTTACCAGATAAAAATAAAGAATTGATTTTATGCCCGACAGTTATACTTTAAAGTAAACCTGAGACAGCTAAAAATTAAAAAAATGATACATACCTGAGGCTTCCTCCAGCCCCCTTCAGGCCAATCGGTTTTTCACCGTCCTCCTCCACCGCCTAGAACCTCCAACACCTTGGTCCTCCGCTACATACCCTGTTGTTAACACTGTGAATCAGGGCGTACTGTGCATGCACCATCTGGCTCCTGACTGGCATAATTACCGGCCGCCTGGTTGAGGATCCAGGCAGACTGGAAACACGTGGAGGGACCGATTAGACTGAAGATGGCTGGAAGAAGCCCCAGGTATGTATTTTTTTATTTTTATGGTCTCCGGTACACGTTTTTAAGTTTTATCAACGAGACAGAACAGACTGCAATTAATCTTGCTAACTACTTCTTTTGGAGGTGTAGTTGTCCTTGAAGATTATTGGAAACACTCTTACCAGAAATGTAATTATGTTTTTCAAGACATACTCCTATAATTGAATACTAAATGGTAGTTTGTTCATTCCTTAGCCTTCCTAATACAGGTTATTTTTCTAGAAATACAGGTGGGCTGAAAATTATGGAGGTACTTAGTTATGCTATAATGCTTGCCAGAAAACTATAGTCTAAGTTTTCATAGTTGGTTAATATAGTCAGTTTATTAAATGTTCACATGGGGCCGGATTACCGACCAGGCAAAGAAGCAGTAGCTTGGGGCCACATTCAGAATCTAAGGGGCTCCATCAGCAGTTATCCAGCCCTGACAAGACCTGAATTTGCAGGAAAGCAGCGCCCGTTGCCATAGTGATGGCGCTGCGTGCCAGCCATGCCAGTGCTGTCAGACGCAGACTGAGGTCAGCAACGTTGGCCACATTGAACACGCTGACTTCACAGAGAGAGAGAGCAGGGCTAGCATGCAGCGCCATCACCATGTCAACAGGCGCCGATTGCTTGCTTGTCAGGGCTGGATTACATGCTGCTGCAGAAACTGCAGAGAGGAGTCATGGGAGTTGCCGCATGAAGGGGTTCCGGGGAGTGGCTGAGAGAAGGTTAGATGCGGCCTGTCTCTGCTGTGCTGAGGCTCTGGGAATCCGCTCCCGGGTTAGCTGTGTGTCTGTGTGTGTTTGTTATAAAAAATATGGAAAAACAAAATGTCTGCATTAGATGCAGCCTTGCTTGTCAATACTTGTCAAGCCCTGCTAGGAATAAGACAGAGTACACTTATAAACTTCATTCTTGCTCCTAGAAAGACATTGCTTATAACTGGGAAAAAACGGTCTATTCATTTTGATGGGTAGTTCGTGCTAAATGAAAAGCTTTCCAGTATTCTATTACATTCCCAAACTATTTTTTAATTTGGCAACCATGGTTGCAGCATGTACCTTCCAATCTCCCATGGGAGAGTCTATATATGTGCTACTCTATCCTTATGCGGTTATGTTCCAGATCTGCTGTCTGTGCAATCCTAACTCTAACCCTTACTTACTCCCTTTGTCCTTTTATTTCATTTTCTTCCTGTATCTTATATTCATCAGCACTTGCCTTATTTCATGGTTTGTTATACTTGCCTGATTATCTCTGTATAAGTATATATTTATGTATCATAGGGTTGAGTCATAAAGCACTTTTTTCAACTTAACTGTAAGGAGATTATTATTATTATTATTATTATTTATTGTTATTATTGATTTATAAAGTGTCAAGATATTCCATAGCGCTGTACAAGGTAAGGAACAAACATGGGGTACATAATAGCACAGACAATGGTATCCACCAGTACACAAAAATATAGTATTGGTACTAAATACAGAATTGGAAATGACAGTCGCACAATTACAGTGACACATGAATAAAATGTGCCACAAATTCCATGACAAAAGGTAAGAGAGCCCTGCCTTTGCAAGCTTACAGTCATGAGAGAAACCAATAAGGAGAGTTAATTCATTGGAAAAACAAAAAGGAGAGCTAAGTCATGAGTTAAGTCTTTTAAGGAGAGAGAAAATTGTGAGTTAATAAGGTGAGATAATTGATCATTAAAGATTTGTGAATCGGACCCTATATCTCAGTCTATCCCTATATATCTATATTGTCTGTCTATAGATTGAAAAAAAGCCATTACAGCACAAATACAGTAAGTGCTGATGTTGATGCATCACAAAGACTGTCTATGCATTGTATCTGTCCTAGAAGGCAAAATGCACCCACTGCCTATCTTACAAGTGGTAGAGAATGTGGGCAGCAGTGGAGCCGGTGCATAAGTACTCTATTCTAAAGTTCAACTTCTGAAATGGAGAAACTGCTAAAACGGCTAGTTCTGGCTAACACAGTTCTACAGTAAAATGATGCTGAACAGGGACAGGCTAATATTGAATAGTGAAATACAAATGCAGCTCTTTGAAAAGCTAAGGAAGCTCAACAACAGATAATTGCAACCCTGTTGGCAATGTTGCTGGAGCTTGTTCAGGATTTAGAAGAGGATTGTAAGACCCAATTGAGTTAGCTTGTCAAATGGATGAGAAGGCAATGATTTAGCAATCAAAAGTGACCTTTTTTGCAGCAAATTACTACAGAGGATAATCTGAGACATCTCTCACCGCATTTGAGCTCAACACTCAAAGAGATTGCCTAAACCTGTGTGCTGGACTGGTATCACTCTTGTTAACAAGAGAGTCATAAACTGCTTTCAGCAGGGATGGACAACAAGCAGGAGTCAGGAAGGTTAAGATTGGCTGCTGCGTTGTAGAGCTGGAGGATTCTGGGCGGCATCTGTTGCGGAGGTTTGACTGTTAGGCATAGTGGTCCATCTCATGTCTGACTTAAGGGGCATACATCCATCCAATTTTGATTGGCCAAGCACTGACCAATTTAACCCCCTCCATCTAGAATGAGGGCTATCAGACTTTGAATACTATGAAGAGATTGGCCTCAATTCACTAAGATTAACTCCTGTTTTTAATAACGTTTCTAGAGTTATCACCATGGTGATGAGGCATGTAGTATTCCAGAAACATTAACACTTTTGTCTTTTAAGGTGAGATCTCTAAAGTTAACTCTTCTTTCCTTAAAATAACTCCAGAATTCTAAAGTTAAAGAGACACTGAAGCGAAAAAAAAATATGATATGATGAATTGGTTGTGTACTATGAATAATTACTAGAAGATTAGCAGCAAAGAAAATATTCTCATATTTTTATTTTCAGGTATATAGTGTTTTTTTTCTAACATTGCATCATTCTATAATATGTGCAGATTACACAACACTCAACATTCAAAATGATTCTTTCAGAGCAGTCTGTGAACTAATCACCTCTCCTCTGGCAGAGAAAAAGTAAATAGTTCAGGAACAGTTGAGATAATAAAAGTCAGAAAACAGCCCTCTCCACCACTTTGAAAGTCCTAGAGCTTAATGGCTTATTTGCATAGAGATAACAACTGAAGTTTCTTAACTCTTCCTGTACTGGAAACAATTAGACTGATGTATCTGATCTTAATGTTTTATTTCTTAGCTGTACTACACATACAAATCATAATATCATAATTTTTTTTTCGCTTCAGAGTCTCTTTAAAGACTGGCTGTTAATTAACTGCATGTGAAAATAATTACAGATGAGGTAACTTAGGGTTGAAGTGATAAGATAACTCTCTCACTGTGAAAACTTATCTCTACACCTTAATAAGGCAAGATCGACGTGTGGAGGTAAATTTTCTCTTGCCTTATCTCCAGCATGATCTTAGTGAATGGAGGCCAATGTTTAAGTTAACTATCATACTACATGGAAGTGGTAAAATTTGAACAATCATTGAGCAAACAAAATTGGATGCGAGTACCAAGCTTTATGGTGTGTACACACTTGAAAGATAAATGAAAGATATCAGTCCAATTTTACCCCCTTCCATGTAGTATGAGAGCCATACTCTACACAGTCTTTTCTATGGAGCTGAACTCCCCATCAGACAGAAATCTTTGCAAGATGCTGCACACACAGATACTGTACAGACACAAAAAAATCAGTATCTGCAAAAGATCTGTTCCTGCCAAAAATCCATTCCTGCAAATTGCAATGATATAAATAGTACACTTCAGCGCGAATTCACTTGTGTCCACCACCGAAAACACCATAAAAATAATACGCTTACCAGATTATCACAGACCTTAACTACAGGGTCTGCAATATGGCTTAATGAGGTCAGCAGCAGGTTTCTTCGCAGCCGGCCTCCTCTCCAGACAAGCCGAGCAATCTAATCCTCAATTGCAGTATTTCACCAAAAATGAGGCATGCAAAGAGACAAACGCACATCTAAGCGTATCTACAGCGATTTTAATATCTCATTTAAAAAAACATAAAAGTTTTTTAAAAGTCACTCACATCTGGGCCCTTATGACAGGGACCCACAAGGAAAAACAGCACTTAAAACATAGGACGCCGTCCAGCCACACGTCCGCCTCGTCCGACCGGTTTCACTGTCAAAGTTTCATCAGGGACTAAAAAAGTCCCTGATGAAACCGGTCGGACGAGGCGGACGTGTGGCTGGACGGCGTCCTATGTTTTAAGTGCTGTTTTTCCTTGTGGGTCCCTGTCATAAGGGCCCAGATGTGAGTGACTTTTAAAAAACTTTTATGTTTTTTTAAATGAGATATTAAAATCGCTGTAGATACGCTTAGATGTGCGTTTGTCTCTTTGCATGCCTCATTTTTGGTGAAATACTGCAATTGAGGATTAGATTGCTCGGCTTGTCTGGAGAGGAGGCCGGCTGCGAAGAAACCTGCTGCTGACCTCATTAAGCCATATTGCAGACCCTGTAGTTAAGGTCTGTGATAATCTGGTAAGCGTATTATTTTTATGGTGTTTTCGGTGGTGGACACAAGTGAATTCGCGCTGAAGTGTACTATTTATGTTAATTGAAGACGTTTTGCTGAGACGTTGGACTTTGGCTACGATATATGTAGTGTTCCACATGTTAAGATTTGCTTGGCTGCGCTGATATTGTTTTTTTGATTAAATTGCAATGATAGTCTATGAGATCTGCAGATCCTCATACACACCTTGTTTAACAGACTTCATCTGCATATCTGACAATCCTCTGCAGATCTAAAAATCCATCCTGGTGGATCTGATCTGCAGATGAATGTCTGTTAAACAAGGTGTGTATGAGGATCTGCAGATATTATAGACTATGAATGCATTTTGCAGAAACGGATCTTTTGCAGGAACAGATCTTTTGCAGATACTGATCTTTTAAATGTGTACAGCATCTTTGTGTGCAGCATCTTGCAAAGAGTTGTTATCTGATGGGGAGTTCAGCTCCATAGAAAAGACTGTGTAGAGTATGGCTCTCATACTACATGGAAGGGGGTAAAATTGGCCTAAGATCTTTCATTTATCTTTCAAGTGTGTACACACCATAATTGGCCTGTGCACAGATAATCTAATTTGAGGTCTGTGTATGTAGATATACTATGTATGCGCAGCTCACAAAAGCTAAGTACACACTTGAGATAAGTCTTTGGAAAAGCTAAAATCACAGACCAATTTTACCACCTTCCATGTAGTATAAGAGCCATACTCTACACCAGGGGTGTTTTCGGACCGCGAGCTACTTTGATGACGACCAAGCCGAGGCGATCTACCGCCTAGCACAACCTGCCGCCTCCCCCCCCCCCCCCCCCCCCCCCCCCAGGGAAAAAAAAAACACATACAGAAAGTAGGGAAATTAGACTGGTAGCAATCACTACAGTTCTCCTGTGCAATTTATCATGAATGAATGAACCAGTGATGTGTGGTGTGTGTTGGAAGTGAGAGAAGTAGAGCGTGACTGAGTCCAGAAGTACTCACTTGGTTGTGGAGTGTGACAGCAGGAGCCGCTTGATCCACACAGCCCCGGACAGAGGAAGGACGGGAGACACTGCACGTGGGTGGTCTGATGCAAATCACGTCGGGTAGTTAAACCAGGGAGCCGCTTGATCCCCGCAAACCCAGCGTGCAGACTCAGCGTACAACAGCCAGCAGTACAGCGCTGCTGAAACATGCCCCCTCCTCCAGGCTGCATGTGACACCACAGGAGGTTTCAGCCACACTGATTGGCTGTTACCGGCAGGAAAGGGCGGCCGCAGACACATTCGCTGCCCTTATTGGCTGACGGTAAGCAATCAATGCATAACCTGTCTTCAGCGTCGGATCGCGATCTACCAATTAGCCCTTCGATCGCGATCGACGCATTGGGCACCCCTGCTCTACACAGTCTATTCTATTGAGCTGGACTCCCCATCAGATAAAAATCTTTGCAAGATGCTGCACACAAAGATGCTGTACACATGAAAAATATCAGTATCTGCAAAAGATAATTTCCTGAAAAATATCAGTTCCTGCAAAATGCATTCATAGTATCTGTAGATCTCATACACACCTTGTTTAACGGACATTCATCCGTCTTCCACAAACTCGCCTTGATAACAGTTTGTCTATTCCTCACCCAGTTTTAAGCTTCCTACTCAGCTGTTTTAATTAATGACTTTTGTTTCAACCTACGTGTGACATTAATGATCATTGGCACCTGCTTGATATGATTGGTTCATCAGACACCTGACTGTAATCCTAGAAAATCCCTGACTTTGCAAGTGTACCTATAAGAGTTGACACTGGTTTGAAGACAAGAGGTAGTAACACCATACATGGATTGAATTTAGTTTTACGCACTTTACATTTTGTAAATTGATATAAATAAACAATCATCCTACCTAATAATAAAAGGCAAATGTCTCTTTGTCAGTGCTTTTTCGCTGCTGCGCATGTCCTGCACTGACAGCCGTTGGGACAGGATGCAGGACGGACCGGGGGTGGGTAGGCTGGGTAGGCCGGGTGCGCGCACGGCGATGACAGACCTAGAGCCCATTTTTAAACGGGCTTAGGTCACTAGTTATTTATACTCCTGAAAGCATTTGTATTTCCCAGCATTTTCCACCTGCCTAAAACATTTGCACACATTGACTTTGCCCCTCCCCCCTTTTCTGAATTTGAACCCCAGTCACCAAATGACCAACTAAACTTTGCAAGAATGGCAGTAATTAAATATTCCCCTTGAAAATCAGTAGGTGAATTTTGATTGGCTTTTGTAGGCTCCACCCACTTTTCTGAATATTAATCCCAGTCACCCAGTGAACAGATGTGCAAAGTGTGAGAACTCTACAAAAAATCCTGTAAAAATGGCTGCAGTTAATATTTTCCCAGTGCAATTTGTGTTTGTCTCCACCCACTGATGACCCGGTGTTGCCAGGGTATGTATTTGGCTGGTGTTGGCTGCGCCCACTTTTTCTAACCCTAACACACAATTACTCAATGTCCACGTTTGTGAGCTTTGCGGTCTTTGGCATCAATTTGCGTTAAAATGAAACAAATCTGATTGGCTTTTTGTGGCTCCACTCCCTTTTCTGAATTTGAACCCCAGTCACCTAATGACCAACTGTACCAGGTTTGAGGCTTGTGCCATTAACAGTGCAAGAATGGCAGCAATTAAATATTCCCTTTGAAAATCAATAGGCACATTTTTTTTGGGTTGGCTTTTGTAGGCTCCACCCACTTTTCTGAATACTCATTCCAGTCACCCAGTGACCAACTGTGCAAAGTGTGAGAACCCTACCATTAACAGTGTAAGAATGGCTGCAGTTTACATTTTCCCAGTGAAATTTGTAGTGGTCTCTGTCCACTTTTTGGTTATGGGGATAAAAAGTATCTTATATGTTGTTCCTGGTAATGTACTATGTATGTGCCAGATTTAATTGAAATCCATTTATCCATTGTTGCGTGTTTGAGTAACAAACAGCCAAACTTTTGCAGCGCATCACTTTTTCCACATTTTATGTTAGTCTTATTTCAAAATGGATTAAATGTGGTTTTCCTTAGAACTCTACACACAACACCCAATGATGATAACATATACATTTATTATAAATGAAAAAAATTGAGAAAGTACATGTACATAAGTATTCCCAGCCTTTGCCATGAAGCTTAAAATTGAGCTCAAGTGCATCCTGTTTCCCCTGATAACCATTGATATGGTTTTTGTAGCTTAATTGGAGTTCACTTGTGGTAAATTCAGTTAATTGGACATGATTTGGAAAGGCACACACCTGTTTATATAAGGTCCCGCTATTGATAGTTCATGTCTGAGCACAAACAAACATGAAGCTGAAAGAATTGTCTGTAGACATCTGAGACAGGATTGTCTCAAAGCACAAATCTGGGGAAGGGTGCAGAAACATTTCTGCTGCTTTGAGGGTCCCAGTTATCACAGTGGCCTCCATCATTCATAAGTGGAAGAAGTTCAAGACCACCAGGACTATTCTTAGAGCTGGCCAGCTATCTAAAATTAGCGATGGGGAGAAGGGTCTTTTTAGAGAGATGACCAAGAATCCGATGGTTACTCTGAAAGAGCTCCAGAGGTCCTCTGTGGAAAGAGGAGTACCTTCCAGAGGGACAACCATCCCTGCAGCAATCCACCAATCAGGCCTTTATGGTAGAGTGGCCAGACGGAAGCCACTCCCTAGTAAAAGGCACATGGCAGCCCACCTGGAGTTTGACAGAAGGGACCTGAGGGACTCTCTGGTCTGATGAGACAAAGATTGAACTCTTTGTTGTGAATGCCAAGCATCACATTTGGAGGAATCTAGGCACTCCACTTCACCAGGCCAATACTATCCCTACAGTGAAGCATGGTGGTGGTGGCAGTATCATGCTGTGGGGATGTTTTTCAGTGGCAGGCAGGAACTGGAAGGCTAGTCAGGATAAAGGGAAAGATGACTGCAGCAATGTACAGAGACATCCTGGATCAAAACCTGATCCAGAGTGCTCTTCAACTCATACTTACGTTGCAGATTCTCCAGAGTTGGGCAACAGTTAATCTTTCAGCAGGACAACGACCCTAGGCACACAGTCAAGATATCGAAGGCGTGGCTTCAGGACAACTCTGTGAATGTTCTTGAGTGTCCCAGCCTGACTGGCAGACTAAGAAAAGTCTTTTGTCCAAGGCCGGAGAGTCACAGCAAAGGCGAGCAAACCGGTTGGGGGGAGGGAGGTTGACGGACTTCTTTTCACGGTGGAAAATATTGTCCAATAAATTAATTCTAAATTTAATTAGTCAGGGTTACAAAATACAGTTTCAGCAATTACACACACACACACACACGCACATACCACACACACACGCACATACCACACGCACACACGCACACACGCACACGCACATACCACACACACACACACACACACACACACGCACACACACGCACATACCGCACACACAACAAACACTATGCTTCAGTATGGTGGTTCTCCCTAAGCCAGGAAAAGACTCATTGGACACCAAAAGCTACTGCCCAATTTCCCTTCTAAACACAGATTTACATTTTTGTTTCAAAAACATTGGCTAATAGATTATCTCCTTTCCTTCCCTCGTTGGTGTTTCCTGCTGCATTATCACATTATTGGAGAAATTGGTGAAACAGGATCCATGGGACCATACATTTTGGTTTTGTCCACCTAGTTTCAAGATTTTGGGACCAAGTGTTGGATCTCTTCAAATCACGCACTTGTTTGAAGGTCCCAAAATACCCATTATACTGTGTTCTGGGTTGCACACATCGAAAAAAAAACGAAACCTCATTTGCAGAAACCACTGAACAATTACCTTAACCCATTCACGTTCCGTCGTTTTCACTTGAGAAATGTTCACCTTTCATTCATTAGCCTATAACTTTATCACTACTTATCACAATGAACTGATCTATATCTTGTTTTTTCCGCCACCAATTAGGCTTTCTTTGGGGGGTACATTTTGCTAAGAGCCACTTTACTATAAATGCATTTTAACCTCACCAACCGATCCCAGACCGTTAAGCTAGGCACCATCTCCTCTCAACCTCTTCCATCCTAGTCTGGTATGCCAGCTCCTCCACTAGCGACAGACACAAACTGCAGAGAGTCATCAGATCAGCGGAGAGAATCATCGGTAAACTGCTACCTGCTCTGGACCTCCTCTACCACTCAAGGCTGCGCTCCAGAGCTTTGAGGATTGCAAATGACCCCTCACACCCAGGAAACCGGTTATTCAGCCATCTCCCTTTGGGCCGGAGGTATCGGTTCATCTACACCAGGACCACCAGACACAGAAACAGCTTCTTCCCCTCAGCTGTGAACTCACTGAACTCTCTCCACGCACTCCCCACTATAACGTGATTTTGTAATTATAGAAAAATTGTGCGGTTTTCGCTTGTATGCTTTCTCTGTATGTAATGTGTGATATAGTGTTGTTGATCCTTCTGATGTATTCTGTGTGCCCTATACTACTTGTATCCTGTACGTGCCAAAACCAATTCCGGGCACGACCCAGTCATGCTTGGCGAAAATAAAGATTCTGATTCTGAACAGGAAGAATAAGAAAGAAACGGAAAAAATTCATTATTTCTCAGTTTTCAGCCATTATAGTTTTAAAATAATACATGCCTCCATAATTAAAACTCACGTATTGTATTTGCCCACATGTCCCGGTTAATACACCGTTAAACTTATGTCCCTACCACAATGTATGGCGACAATATTTTATTTGGAAATAAAGGTGCATTTTTTCCGTTTTTTGCATCTATCACTATTTACAAGTTTAAAATAAAAAAAAAATATAGAAATATTTCATCTTTACATTGATATTTAAAAAGTTTAGACCCTTAGGTAAATATTTTACATGTGTTTTTCTTTTTTTTTATTGTAATGTTTTTTGTTTTTTATATTTAACATTTTATTTGGGTAGTTTTGGGAGGGTGGGATGTAAACAAGAGATTTATAATGTAAATGTGTGTTTGAATTTTATTTTTTTTACTTTTAGTTGTAGTTTTACTGTTTGGCCACAAGATGGCGGCCATGAGTTTGTTTACATGACGTCACTCTAAGCTTAACATACGCTTAGAGGGACGCATGGGGGACGCTACAGCCAGAAAAGCGCAGCTTCCGAGAGAAGCTGACGCTTTTTCAGCGGGGGAGAGGAATCAGTGATCGGGCACCATAGCCCGATTCACTAATTGCCTGGCTAACGAACCGCGATCGGCCGCGGGAGCGCGCATGGTTCCTGGACGTAGAAACTACGTCCAGGAACTAAAACACGTTAAAGAGACTCTGTAATTAAAGAAAAACCCCTCTGGGGGATATTTACCTCGGGAGGGGGAAGCCTCAGGGTCCCAATGAGGCTTCCCCCTCCCCTGTAGGTTTAGGGAATTCAGCGCTGACTCCCAAATACTCCCCCAATCCTCCCCCCGACAAGCTTGACAAGGGAAGATCTATTTACCTCACCGGGATCCAGCGCAGGTGCAGCAGTGGCTCTTCGTTCATGCTCGGTGAAAATAGATAAACCTGATCGTATCCGCTCTGCTGCGCAGGCGCAAAAGGACTCGCGCCTGCGGATTGATTGGGTTTGGCTATTTCCGCCTTAACCTGAATGAAGAGTGGCTAGTGCGCCTTCGCAGGATCGCGGTAGGTAAAGATTTACCTCGACGCACTTCGGGGGACCCTGGCACTTGAACGGAGGGACAGAGGACAACAGGGGAAGCCTCATTAGGATTCAGAGGCTTCCTCCACTGCTCGTTTGATGGATCAACTCCTATTATTCGATAAGGTCTGGTCCTCTTATGCTATAGATAGTTTGGTACCCTACGCATGATTGTAAACCATTCTGGCCACTTATGGATGGGCTACAACTTTCTCATCTTTTCTTTCTCTCCCACCTCCTTCTCTTTCTTTTTTCCTTTCTCTAGCTTCTTTATCATATTACTGTACCTTTTTAAACATTACTCATTTCAACGTTTCAAGCCACTATAGGGAATTGAAAGTGATTGGGTTGAAAAATTGTTTAGCAGTTAAAGGACAACTGTAGCGAGAGGTGTATATAGAGGCTGCCATATTTATTCCACCTTAAAGAGAACCCGAGGTGAGTTCTAACAATGCTAACAGCACACAGAGACTGGGTCTGTATATACTGCCCAGCCTCTGTTGCTATCCCAATCTCCCCTAAGTATATGCAGACCCAGCCTCTGTGCTGTTAGCATTGTTAGAACTCACCTCGGGTTCTCTTTAACTAAGAGGGATATGAATGTTTCCTTATCAACAATACCAGTTGCCTGGCAGCCCTGCTGATCTTTGGCTGCAGTAGTGGCTGAATCACACACCTGAAACAAGCATGCAGCTAATCCAGACTGATTAGAGCATAGTCAGAGCGCCTGATCTGCATGCTTGTTGAGGGGCTGTGGCTAACAGTATTAGAGATACAGGATCAACAGGAGAGTCTGGCAACTGGTATTATTTTAAAAGGAAAATTCCATATCCTTCTTAGTTTAGGCTCCCTTTAAGCAATACCAGTTGCCTAGCAGCCCCGCTGATCTATTTGGATGCAGTAGTGTCTGATTAACACCAGAAACAGGCGTGCAGCTAATCTTGTCAGTTCCGACATTACCTGATCTGTTGCATGCTTGTTCAGGATCTATGGCTAAAAGTATTAGTGACAGAGGATCAGCAGGACAGCCAGGCAACTGGTATTGGACAAAAGGAAATAAAACGTGGCAGTCACCCTACAGTTGTCCTTTAAATGAACCGTGTCTTCTCCGATAGTTGTCACAATATGACTGCCAATGACAACGTGTTCTGTTATGACCTGTTCAGTCTCTAAAACTTTGAAGAGTCCTGCTTATCTCTTTGGCTGCAGTAGTGTCTAATCACACACCTGAAACAAGCATGCAGCTAATCCAGTCAGAAACATCTGCTCTGACATGTTTGTTAGGGGCCTATGGCTAAAAGTATTAGCGATAGAGGCTTAGCAGGGCAGTCAGGCAATCTGCATTGTTTAAAAGTAAATATGTCAATCTCCATATTCTTCTCAGTTCAGGTGTGCTTTAATTAACCATTTCAGCCTGCGGGTATTTTTCACCTTATGCATCTGAGCAAATTTTTACCTCCCATTCATTCGCCAATAACTTTATCACAAATTATCACAATGAATTGATCTACATCTTGTTTTTTCCACCACCAATCAGGCTTTCTTTGGGTGGTACATTTTGCTAAGAATTATTTTGTTTTCTAAATGCATTTTCACAGGAATATTAAGAAACAATGGAAAAAAATTCATTATTTTTCAGTTTTCGGCCATTATAGCTGTAAAATAATACATGCTACCATAATTTAAAACCTATTTATTTAATTTGTCCGTTCGTCCCGGTTATTAAACCATTTAAATTATGTCACTATCACAATGCATAGTGCCAATATTTTATTTGGAAATAAAGGTGCATTTTTTCAGTTTTGTGTCCATCACTATTTACAAGCTTATAATTTAAAAAATATTACATGCATATTTAAAAAGTTCAGGACCTTGGGTAACTATTTGTTTTGTTTTTAATTTTTAAAACATTTTTTTTTTCATTAAAAAATGTGGGTAATTTTTGGTGTGGGAGGTAAACAGTTAATTTTAAATGAAATATGTGTTTTTATTTAATAAAAAAAAATGTGTGGATGTAGTTTTATTATTTGGCCACAGTCAAAACACTTTTTTGTTGTTTTTTTTTGTCCTGGAAGCAAATACTCTCACTTCCAGGAAGTATAAGGAGGACGGGGAACTTTTTTTTTTTTTTTTTTGCTCAGAAAGACAGCGGCCTCTGATAAGAAGCAGCCGGTTTTTCTCCTTGAGACTTGGATCAATAAATGGGAACTATGTTCCCATTCATTGATCTCCCGGCTAAAGGGGTTGGGACGGGCTCGCTTGGGAGCGAGCAGACACGTGCGACTGCACAGCAGCAGCCGCCTGGACATGACAATCACGTCCAGGTGGCAGGAATGGTTAAAGGAGTGATCCAAGCTGTTAAAAAAAGATCCACTTACCTGGGGCTTCCTCCAGCCTGTAGCAGCTGTCCTGTGCCCTCGCTGCAGCTCCGGTGGCTTTCGGTCTTCTCCGCTGGCGTAGCTGACCTCGCCAGGTCAGTTTCCAGGTTGGCCTCTTTTGTGCTGAACTGGCTGGTCACGTGGTCTTTCCAACGTTATCAGGAGGGTACTGCGCAGGTGGTACAGTAAACTGTGGAGTTGTAGTTTGTGTCAGATGATTTTTGTACTAACTGGCACATCTATTTGTATGCTTTACTTCCTAATGAAGCGGGGTTGTTTTCTTCATTAAAGCACCTGTCACAATGCATCCATTGTGTTCTGTCGCAACAGACAATATACCATATATCCTAGGCTATAAGTTGATCCCATGTAAAAGGTAACCTCAAATTGGACCCTCTCACACCTGAGCGGGAATCGCACGATTCCCGCTCACGGCAAACCGCTAGCGGTTCTACAAGAACCGCTACACAATGTAGCGAGTGGCAGTGTTCTCACTGCCGCGGTTGCGGTTAGCGATAACCGCAACCGCGCTGCATGCAGCAGTTTGCCGGCGACGAGCGTTCCGCGATTTGCGATCGTGATTAGTGTGCATAGCACGCTAATCGCGATCGCTCCAAACCCGCCGCAGTGTCCAGTGATTTTTTTTTTCCGCGCTGATCGCGGGAAAATCACTCCCGCAGAACGCCGGCGGTAATCGCCGGCGTTCTGCGGTTTTAAGTGTGAACGGGCCCTCAAGCTGGATTTTTTTTATTTCTTCCATTATTGGTGAATCCAGGAAAGTCAATGGATACACTTAGAGACCAGCAGAAGTTAACCACTTAAGGACCACAGTCTTTTCGCCCCTTAAAGGAAAGGTCCAAGCAAAATAAAAAAATGCGTTTCACTTACCTGGGGCTTCTACCAGCCCCATGCAGCCATCCTGTGCCCTCGTAGTCACTCACTGCTGCTCCAGTCCCCCGCTGGCAGCTTGCCGACCTCAGAGGTCGGCGGGCCGCATTGCGTATATTTTTACGCATTCCCACTAGTGCAGGAACATTAACGCATACATTTTTACGCATTACTGGTTCAATGCGTACAAATTTACGCATTGAACCAGTAATGCGTAAAAATGTATGGGTTAATGTTCCTGCACTAGCGAGAATGCGTAAAAATGTACGCAATGCGGCCCGCCGACCTCCGAGGTCGGTAAGCTGCCAGCGGGGGACTGGAGCAGCAGTGAGTGACTACAAGGGCACAGGATGGCTGCATGGGGCTGGTAGAAGCCCCAGGTAAGTGAAACTCATTTTTTATTTTGCTTGGACCTTCCCTTTAAGGACCAGAGCGTTTTTCTCCATTCAGACCACTGCAGCTTTCACGGTTTATTGCTCGGTCATACAACCTACCACCTAAGTGAATTTTACCTCCTTTTCTTGTCACTAATACAGCTTTCTTTTTGTGCGATTTGATTGCTGCTGCAAGTTTTACTTTTTATTATATTCATCAAAAAAGACATGAATTTTGTCAAAAAAATGACTTTAACTTTCTGTGCTGACATTTTTCAAATAAAGTAAAATTTCCTATACATTTGAGCGCGAAAGTTATTCTGCTACATGTCTTTGATAAAAAAAAAAAATTTAAAATTTTTTATTGGATTGGGTAAAAGTTATAGCGTTTACAAACTATGGTGCCAAAAGTGAATTTTCCCATTTTCCAGCATCTCTGACTTTTCTGCGCACCTGTCAGGTTTCATGAGGGGCTAAAATTCCAGGATAGTACAAATACCCCCCAAATGACCCCATTTTGGAAAGAAGACATCCCAAAGTATTCAGTGAGAGGCATGGTGAGTTCATAGAAGATTTTATTTTTTGTCACAAGTTAGCGGAAAATGACACTTTGTGACAAAAAAAAAAAAAAAAAAGTTTCCATTTCTTCTAACTTGTGACAAAAAAAAATGAAATCTGCCACGGACTCACTATGCTCCTCTCTGAATACCTTGAAGTGTCTACTTTCCAAAATGGGGTCATTTGTGGGGTGTGTTCACTGTCCTGGCATTTTGGGGGGTGCCTAATTGTAAGCACCCCTGTAAAGCCTAAAGATGCTCATTGGACTTTTGGCCCCTTAGCGCAGTTAGGCTGCAAAAAAGTGCCACACATGTGGTATTGCCGTACTCAGGAGAAGTAGTATAATGTGTTTTGGGGTGTATTTTTACACATACCCATGCTGGGTGGGAGAAATATCTCCGTAAATGACATTTCCCAGAACGTCATTGGACAGCACCCCTGGATGAGACCTGTCTCCCTCCCCACCGTGGACAGGAACTGCAAGATAAAAGATTTGCATAACAGATAGGCAGCAGTATAAGTAAGAGTAACCTACCCTAAAGCCTCAGTTCAGTTTCCTGTCCCGGACGGGATGCGGAGGGAGAGGTCTCCAGGGTGCTATCCACGGCAGGCGTTCGGGGGCAGCGGCTAGCAGGACTCTAGGAAACAAGCTGTGCAGTGAAACAGCCAGAGTCCTGCAGCGTGTGGGAGGCTTCTCCGACGGAGGCAGCAGACATATACGCGCATGCGCGCGAAGAAGGAGGAAGTTCCGGGTCAACCCGGAAGTAGTCACGCAAGTGCGTCCAGCGTGACTCAGAAGACGCGGCAGGGGCTGCGGCGGTGATGGTGAATCAGCTGCAGCTGATTCACTCAGGTATTTTATTGGGGGCAATGTTTGTTGTCGGCAGGTGCCGCAGCTGGGCGCTAAGGATCATTAATTATGTAAAGCAGCAGGTCCGCCCTCAGGTGATGTCAGAACCCTCAGGGTTATATATGCTAAAAGATCCCTTTCTCACTCTGTTTGTTTGTGAGCATGGAGGACGCAGCTGGGTCAGCTCCTGCGCAGTCTGCCAGGCCTGCCCAAGACCCCTCTCTGGCAAGTACTTATGTTATCATGCTGGACATATACATATATATATATATATATATATATATAGAGGGGATACTAATGGAAGTATTTGTCTATTTGTTTTTTATAGCCTGAAAAACATGAAAAACATGACAAAACGGATAAAGCAGCTACTGGGCAATCTAGTCATGGATCCAGTGGGTCTAGCAAATCTGGGAAGAAATGTGCCATTTGTTTTAGTCGTTTGTCATCCTCATCTTCAAAGAAGCTTTGTCAGGACTGTACTAATAAGCTAGTAAAGGATGAATCCCCGGTTATATTTAAGGATCTGATGGGCTGGATGAGGGCAGAAATGTCTACTGCCATTAAGGAAATTAAGGATTCTGCTATTTCGGCTCAAACCACAGCTCCTAGCTCTGCGGATATGCCTGGCCCCAGCAGTATGCTTCCTATTGTGCCCAATATCAATGCTGCACCTCCTCTAGTCCCAACTCCGCATACAGAGCCGGCAGGGGCAAGCGGTAATGGAGATAGTGATGCAGAAGGTTCAGAACTTTCAGAAGGAGAAATTTCTGAATTAGAGGAGATACCTGAAGGGGAAGGAATAGAGGGTACAGATAGGCCTCAGAAGTTTGCCTTTTCCCCTGACTTAATGAAGGACCTTTTGTCCTCCATGCATGAAATTATGGGCATAAAATCTGAACAGAAACCATTAACTCCCCTGGATCAGATGTATGAAGGTTTGGCGGACCCCCAGTCACATTATATTCCGGTCCATTCTACTTTAAAAACTATGATTAAGAAGGAATGGGATAATCCTGAGAAGCGGGCCTTTTGGCCTAAGTCCTTATCCAGGCGTTATCCCTTTTCTCCTGAAGACCAGGAATGCTGGGGTCCTCCGCCAAAGCTGGATCCATCTTTTTCTAGGGTGTCTAGAAGATCTGACTTATTGTTTGAGGATTTCGGGAATCTTAAAGACCCGATAGATAAAAAGATGGATAACGTTTTGAGGCGAGCCTGGGAATCTTCCTCATTAACCTTCAAACCAGCAATAGCATCTACAGCAGTTAGTAGATCCTTAAAAACATGGCTTTCAGACTTACAATTTAAAATCGCTAATGGAGCCTCTAGAGAAGAAATGCTCGGGGACTTCCCAAAAATTATGAATGCATCTAATTATATGGTTGATGCGTCGGATGATACCGTAAAGCTGACTGCTAGGACCACAGCGTTAGTTAACTCTGCTAGAAGAGGTGTATGGGTTAAGACCTGGAACGGAGATATCTCGTCCAAATCTAAACTTTGTGGTATCCCTTGTGAAGGAAAGCTTTTGTTTGGGTCTAGATTGGATGACACTCTAGATCGTACAGCAGACAGTAAGAAAAATTTTCCTAGGAAGCGGCCATTTCAGAATAGACGGCCATTTCGGGCCCCCTCCAAAAATGAGCCGGAAAACAAGTCTTCCAGAAATAAGAGATGGGCCCCTTTATAGACAACAAAAACCGCGTTTTGGCACCACTAGTGCCAAAAAGGGTGGGGGGGGAGAGTGTCACATTTTTTCGAAAAATGGCAACAACTTCTTCAGAACCAGTGGCTACTAAATATCGTGCTAGAAGGTTACAGAATAGAATTCACTCAACCCCCCCCTCACAACTTTGTCCTAACTCCTTGCCCAAGAAATCAATCCATAAGAATTGCACTCCAAGCAGAAGTGAGGTCACTCCTTCAAAAAAGAGTAATACGAGAGGTTCAAAGGGAACAGGGGTTTTACTCCCCAGTCTTTCTGGTAAAAAAACCTCAGGGGGATTATCGATTTATTCTAAATCTAAAGACTCTGAATCTAATTGTAAAATACAGAAAGTTCAGAATGGACAACATTCGATCTGTGATTCATCTCTTACAGAGCAACGATTATTTAGCAACCATAGACCTAAAGGATGCTTACCTACATCTACCAATCCACCTCTCTTCTCAACGGTATCTGAGGTTTGCCGTGTGGATGGAAGGGAAGGTAAGACACTTTCAATTTATTGCCTTACCTTTTGGATTATCTTCAGCTCCATGGTTATTTACTAAGGTTACAGCTGAAATTTTAGCCCTTCTTAGGTTAGAGGGGGTTAATATTGTTGGTTACCTAGACGATTTCCTATTATGGGGTGCTTCCGCCAGCTCTGTTAGTTCTCAGCTTTCTAAAACTATATGCCTTCTCCAGGACCTAGGGTGGATAATTAATTGGAATAAATCTTCCCTAAACCCTTCTCAGCGACTAGAATTCCTGGGTTTCTGTATTTCCACCAGAGAAGAAAGATTGTTTTTACCTGATAGGAAGATCAATACTATTTTTAATAATGTTTTGTCTTTTCAGAAATCAAGGAGCATATCTTTAAGGAAAGCTATGGCAGTGCTAGGCATTCTGACTTCCTCCTTTCCGGCAGTACAATGGGGCCAGTTCCACTCAAGATTTCTCCAGTCGTGGATTCTAAGGTCATGGAACAGGTCTCTAGCGTCTCTAGACAAAAAGCTCATCATTCCACAGAATATAAAGACCTCTCTTCTGTGGTGGCAGAAAGCAGTACACCTTTCCCCAGGTCGTCTGTGGAATTATCCACAAGTTACAATTACAACCGATGCCAGCTTGTGGGGTTGGGGAGCCCACTTCAACTCTCAACCAGCTCAGGGGAAATGGAGTGTTGCAGAGAGGTCACAATCTTCAAACAGCAGAGAACTGGAAGCAGTATGGCAAGCATTGTGTCATTTCAACCATCAGATCACAGACTGCCATGTCAAAATAGAGACAGACAACAGGAGTGTGGTAGCCTTCTTAAACAGGCAGGGAGGCACGAGGAGTCAAAGCTTATGGGAAACGACAGCGAGAATCCTTTTTTGGGCAGAAAAGAATCTCAGATCTCTAACAGCAATACACTTGAAGGGTACATCGAACCAGGTGGCAGATTACCTAAGCAGAAAAAAACTGGATCCGAACGAGTGGTCTCTGGATCAGGAGATATTCCACCAGGTGGCATTACAGTGGGGATATCCAGAAGTAGACCTTTTTGCAAGAAGGGGAAATGCAAAGTGTCATCAGTTCTGTGCTCTGTTTCCAAAGGATCTCCCATGGAAGTTGGACGCCTTTACGGTGGATTGGGGGATTGCAAGGATGTATGCCTTTCCGCCAATACCACTTTTATCAAGAGTGATAAAGAAGATTGTCCAGGATCAGGCCCGAGTAATCCTAATAGCTCCACTTTGGCCGAAGAGGCCATGGTTCACATATCTGAAAAAATTAGCAGTTTCAGATCCAATTGTTTTTCCTCTTCTTCCACACCTAATATCGCAGGGTCCAGTCCAGCATCCGGATCTGGCAAGACTACACCTTTCAGCTTGGAACTTGAATGGGGCATGCTGAAAGCAAAAGGGTTCTCAGATGGCCTATCAGAGACTTTGATACAGAGTAGGAAGAAAGTTACGCGTACAATATATCAAAAAGCCTGGAGGGTATTTAGTGAGTGGTGTTTAGAAAGATCTTGTGACAGGGATTCGCTTACATCAGTTTTGGAATTCCTGCAATGCGGATATAAGAAAGGCCTAAGTATAAGTACACTTAAGGTTCAAGTGTCCGCCATCAGTGTTTATCTAGAAAAACGTCTTGCTCAGGAAGATTTAGTGATACGTTTTTTTCAAGCCTTAAAAAGACTAAAACCTATAATAAGAAGCAGAGTTCCTGCTTGGGACTTAAATACTGTATTACAGGGGTTATGTGAGTCCCCTTTTGAACCTTTAACGGAAATTTCAGACAAATTCCTCACTTTAAAGACAGCCTTCCTATTGGCAATTACGTCAGCTAGAAGAATAAGTGAGCTTCAGTCATTATCAATTAAAGAACCTTACTGTATCATCTCGGAAGATAGAATTACGCTTCGCCCTGATGCGGCTTTTCTACCAAAGGTAGTCTCCTCTTTCCACAGGAATCAGGAAATTTTCTTACCTTCCTTCTGTGAGAACCCAACCAATGATAAGGAGAAGAAATTGCATTGTCTCGATGTCAGGAGATGCCTGTTACATTACCTGAATAGAACAGCTCACTGGAGGAAAACAGAGACTATGTTTACTCTATTTGCCGGAAAATTCAGAGGAAACAAGGCTTCAAAGGCAACATTGGCACGATGGATAAAGCAGACAATTACTTCAGCATATCAGACGCAGGGGAAACAGTTGAAATGTCCCATCAGAGCACATTCCACAAGAGGAATATCAACTTCCTGGGCAGAGAGGGCAGGGGCTTCTATAGATCAGATCTGCAGAGCTGCTACCTGGTCGAATCAGAATACCTTTGTAAAACACTATCGCCTGAATGTATCGGCGGGAACAGACCTTTCTTTTGGAAGGAAGGTGTTGCAGGCAGTGGTCCCTCCCTAAGACTAATATCTTGTATATCGTCTCATCCAGGGGTGCTGTCCAATGACGTTCTGGGAAAGACAACTTTACTTACGGTAACGTCTTTTCCAGTAGTCAGAAGGACAGCACCCCTGCAACCCGCCCTTTCTTGGGTGGAGTAACTATCATGTAAGTAATAGGCTATGGTCCGTGTCATCTATTGTATTAACTGAGGCTTTAGGGTAGGTTACTCTTACTTATACTGCTGCCTATCTGTTATGCAAATCTTTTATCTTGCAGTTCCTGTCCACGGTGGGGAGGGAGACAGGTCTCATCCAGGGGTGCTGTCCTTCTGACTACTGGAAAAGACGTTACCGTAAGTAAAGTTGACTTTTTTTTTATATTTTTTTTTTTTTACACACAATTGTCTATTTATAGAGATATTTCTCCCACTCAGCATGGGTATGTGGAAAAATACACCCCAAAACACATTATACTACTTCTCCTGAGTACGGCGATACCACATGTGTGGCACTTTTTTGCACCCTAACTGCGCTAAGGGGCCCAAAGTCCAATGAGTACCTTTAGGATTTTACAGGTCAATTTGAGAAATTTCGTTTCAAGACTACTCCTCACGGTTTAGGGCCCCTAAAATGCCAGGACAGTATAGGAACCCCACAAATTACCCCATTTTAGAAAGACACCCCAAGGTATTCCGTTAGGAGGATGGTGAGTTCATAGAAGATTTTTTTTTTTTTTTGTCACAAGTTAGCGGAAATTGATTTTAATTGTTTTTTTTTCACAAAGTGTCATTTTCTGCTAACTTGTGACAAAAAAAAATCTTCTATGAACTCGCCATACTCCTAACGGAATACCTTGGGGTGTCTTCTTTCTAAAATGGGGTCATTTGTGGGGTTCCTATACTGCCCTGGCATTTTAGTGGCCCTAAACCGTGAGGAGTAGTCTTGAAACCAAATGTCGCAAAATGACCTGTGAAATCCTAAAGGTACTCATTGGACTTTGGGCCTCTTAGCGCACTTAGGGTGCAAAAAAGTGCCACACATGTGGTACCGCCGTACTCAGGAGAAGTAGTATAATGTGTTTTGGGGTGTATTTTTACACATACAGATGCTGGGTGGGAGAAATATCTCTGTAAATGACAATTATTTGATTTTTTTTTTTTTTTACACACAATTGTCCATTTAGGCCTAGTGCACACCAAAAACCGTTAGCAGATCCGCAAAATGCTAGCAGATTTTGAAATGCTTTTTCTTATTTTTCTGCAGCGTTTCAGCTAGCGTTTTGCGGTTTTGTGTAGCGGTTTTGGTATAGTAGATTTCATTTTACTGAACAGCTACTGTAACAAAAAACGCCTGGCAAACCGCTCTGAAGTGCCGTTTTTCAGAGCGGTTTGCGTTTTTCCTGTACTTAACATTGAGGCAGAAACGCATCCGCAATCCAAAATCTGCAGCAGCCCGGGAGTATGCGTTTCTGCAAAACGCCTCCCACTCTGGTGTGCACCAGCCCATTGAAATACATTACCCTAGCGGATCCGCACCCGCAAGCAGATCGCAAACCGCAGCGGAAACGCTCCGGTGTGCACTAGGCCTTACAGAGAGATTTCTCCCACCCAGCATGGGTATGTATAAAAATACACCCCAAAACACATTATACTACTTCTTCTGAGTACAGCGATACCACGTGTGACACTTTTTTGCAGCCTAGGTGCGCTAAGGGGCCTAACGTCCTATTCACAGGTCATTTTGAGGCATTTGGATTCTACACTACTCCACACGGTTTAGGGCCCCTAAAATGCCAGGGCAGTATAGGAACCCCACAAGTGACCCCATTTTAGAAAGAAGACACCCCAAGGTATTCTGTTAGGAGCATGGTGAGTTCATAGAAGAATTTTTTTTTTGTCACAAGTTAGCGGAAAATGACACTTTGTGAAAAAAACAATACATATCAATTTCCGCTAACTTGTGACAAAAAATAAAATCTTCTATGAACTCATCATACACCTAACAGTATACCTTGGGGTGTCTTCTTTCTAAAATGGGGTCACTTGTGGGGTTCCTATACTGCCCTGGCATTTTAAGGGCCCTAAACCGTGAGGAGTAGTCTTGAACCCAAATGTCTCAAAATGACCTGTGAAATCCTAAAGGTACTCATTGGACTTTGGGCCCCTTAGCACAGTTAGGCTGCAAAAAAGTGTCACACATGTGGTATCGCCGTACTCAGAAGTAGTAGTATAATGTGTTTTGGGGTGTATTTTTACATATAACCATGCTGGGTGGGAGAAATATCTCTGTAAATGACACATTTTTGATTTTTTTTTTTTTACACACAATTGTCCATTTACAGAGAGATTTCTCCCACCCAGCATGGGTATGTGTAAAAATACACCCCAAAACACATTATACTACTTCTCCTGAGTATGGCGATACCACATGTGTGACACTTTTTTGCAGCCTAGGTGCGCTAAGGGGCCCAACGTCCTATTCACAGGTCATTTTGAGGCATTTGTTTTCTAGACTACTCCTCATGGTTTAGGGCCCCTAAAATGTCAGGGCAGTATAGGAACCCCACAAGTTACCCCATTTTAGAAAGAAGACACCCCAAGGTATTCCGTTAGGGGTATGGTGAGTTCATAGAAGATTTTTTTTTTTGTCACAAGTTAGTGATAAATGACACTTTGTGAAAAAAACAATAAAAATCCAATTTCCGCTAACTTTTGACTTGTGGGGTTCCTATACTGCCCTGGCATTTTACGGGCCCAAAACTGTGAGTAGTCTGGAAACCAAATGTCTCAAAATGACTGTTCAGGGGTATAAGCATCTGCAAATTTTAATGACAGGTGGTCTATGAGGGGGCAAATTTTGTGGAACCGGTCATAAGCAGGGTGGCCTCTTAGATGACAGGATGTATTGGGCCTGATCTGATGGATAGGAGTGCTAGGGGGGTGACAGGAGGGGATTGATGGGTGTCTCAGGGGGCGGTTAGAGGGGAAAATAGATGCAATCAATGCACTGGGGAGGTGATCGGAAGGGGGTCTGAGGGGGATCTGAGGGTTTGGCCGAGTGATCAGGAGCCCACACGGGGCAAATTAGGGCCTGATCTGATGAGTAGGTGTGCTAGGGGGTAACAGGAGGTGATTGATGGGTGTCTCAAGGTGTGATTAGAGGGGGGAAATAGATGCAAGCAATGCACTGGCGAGGTGATCAGGGCTGGGGTCTGAGGGCGTTCTGAGGTGTGGGTGGGTGATTGGGTGCCCTAGGGGCAGATTAGGGTCTAATCTGATGGGTAACAGTGACAGGTGGTGATAGGGGGTGATTGATGGGTAATTAGTGGGTGTTTAGAGGAGAGAAGAGATGTAAACACTGCACTTGGGAGAAGATTTGATGTCGGATCTGCGGGCGATCTATTGGTGTGGGTGGGTGATCAGATTGCCCGCAAGGGGCAGGTTAGGGGCTGATTGATGGGTGGCAGTGACAGGGGGTGATTGATGGGTGGCAGTGACAGGGGGTGATTGACAGGTGATCAGAGGGGATAGATGCATACAGTACATGGGGGGGGGGGGTCTGGGGAGAATCTGAGGGGTGGGGGGTGATCAGGAGGGAGTAGGGGGCAGATTAGGGACTAAAAAAAAATAGCGTTGACAGATAGTGACAGGGAGTGATTGATGGGTGATTAGGGGGGTGACTGGGTGCAAACAGTGGTCTGGGGGGTGGGCAGGGGGGGGTCTGAGGGGTGCTGTGGGCGATCAGGGGGCAGGGGGGGGGAAATCGGTGTGCTTGGGTGCAGACTAGGGTGGCTGCAGCCTGCCCTGGTGGTCCCTTGGACACTGGGACCACCAGGGCAGGAGGCAGCCAGTATAATAGGCTTTGTATACATTACAAAGCCTATTATACAAAATACATGCGGCGATCCGGGTGCTAGTAACCCGCCAGCGCTTCCGAACGGCCGGCGGGTTACAGCAAACGGGGGGCGGAGCCATTCCCCGGCGGCTGATCGCGTCACGAATGACGCGATCGCCTCATAGACACGCCCGCAGCCGCCCCCGCCGATGGGCGTATTGCGGTCGTTTGGGCCCGGACTTTGCCGCCGCCCATCGGCTGGGGGCGGTCGTCAAGTAGGTAATCCCTGCAGTTGGGAACCAGGAAGGGTTAAAAGGAACCGGAGGTGGGAAACCTATGGAAGCTGCCATATTTATTTCCTTTTAATCAATACCAGTTGCCTGGCAGCTCTGCTGATATTTCTGGTCAAAAGGGTCTAAATCAAACACCTGAAACTAGCATAAAGCTAATCTTATCAGATTTGTCATAGATACCTCCTGGTCCCCAAGTGCAGCCAATAACTCTTCCAGGCTCCCATGTACAGCAATTAACCCCTTGTGGACCTCAGTTTCAGCCATTAACCTCCTGTGATCCCCAAGTGTAGCCATTAACCCTACTGTTCCCCAAGTACAGCATTTATCCCCCCTCCGTGTGGCCACTGTCTTACCACCCCTCCTGCTTGGCAATTAGCGTGTCAAGTATCTATATTAACCTTTGGTAATCGGTGCAGCCAGCATTCTCACCCCCATTCAGTATGGCCAGGAATCGGTGTGTCACTCACTCCTTCCTTCAGATGGGGGCTATGCCTCTCTTTCATCCTCTGTGCTTACTGGGAACTAGCATTCATCATGGGGAGAGTGGCCTCAGTGTGAGGTGTGTGTGTGGCACTCCTCTTTCCCTATGCCTGCCTCTCTCTCTCCTCCACCCACATGCCTTCATATATACAGAGGTGCCACCGACCTTCATTTCCACTTCAGTGCAGCTCAGTCAGCATGCATTAGCATCCCTCTGATGGAGCCCAGTGACATCATTTGGATCTGATGGAGGGACGTTAATGCATGCACTCTGCACTGAAGAGGAGATGAAGGGCCTAGTCGGGGAATTGGTATGCGCATACTGCTGCAGTAGCTCTGTATATAGGGATGAGAGGAGAGAGAGAGAGGGTGAGTTATGTGTTTGGGGGGACATAGGGAAAAGCCAACAACTAACATCCCGACTACACGGCAGAACATTTGGTCTGACAAGACCTAAATAGCTCGACTTACAGTTGAGGATATATGGTAAATGCAGTGTAATTATATTTTTATAGTATGCTTACATCGGTGCATCAGAGGAGAGATACATCGGGTTCTCTCAGAATATTGCACAGTGTGGTGTGCCTTTACTGGACAGTATGAGCATTTATAGTGGCAGTGACGCATACTTTCAGTGTACTGTATAAGTCATATCGGATGATGCCCATTTTCACTACTATTGCAATCCGGTCACAACGCAACGTCTATAGTGTGAAAGTAGCCTTAGGATAGTTTTTCATACAACATAAATCTAGCTTTTGGTTTCAAGATTGATAAAATGGAAGTGCAACACATTCATTTTATTAAAAATTACTTTACTATTTTCATTGTTGATGCTGTGATTATCCAGACAAGGCAGATGTTGCAAATTATGCTCTTCATGCTCTTCAAGCATGGCAATAACCTGAATAATTACTAATAACTCCTGCTTTAAAGTATACGGGGGGGGGGGGGGGGCTACTTACCTTAGGAGGGGAAGCCTCAGGTTCCTAAGATGCTTCCCCATCCTCCGCAGTAGAGGATGCACTGCTCTAATAGCCAAGCCCAATTGGGTCCGCTGTACTGCGCAGACACCTCTCGGGAAGCTGCTACTGTGCCTGTGCGCAGCAGCAGCAGGGATTGTTTTTGTTTTCTTTTGTCAAGGGTATCCCAGCACAGGATCATGCTGGCTGAGGAGGATGGGGGAAGCCTCTCCTGAGGCAAGTACCCCCCAGGGGGCACTTTTTTCCCTAACAGGCAAATTTCTGCTTTGCCTAACGTCTTAGAGGGCCTTTTGGTCCTTTTTAGCCCTTTACACACTCCTAGGAGTTCTGGTTTGCCATGAGTTTGCTGGGCAATCTGTAATCATGGTAATAGCACAGTATATTGTTTAGTATATCCAAGTTCCAATTTCTGTGTTTGTGCCACGGAAAAATGCTAATTTTATTTTTACAGTCTGGTTCAGTGGTAAAGTGGATTACAAAAATCTAAATGGATCTTTGCTTGTAAAATATCTGTTTTCAAAGTTACAGTCCTGTCTTTGTAGGGACTCGTGCCATTGCTTCGCAGCTGAGGAAATTGTCAGTGCCCTGTGTATAGCTAGGTCAGATACTATAGCAGAAGAGAAATGTGATAAACTTACTGCAGTGATGTTTGCTAAAAGCTGCGCATTATATGTAGTTTTCTGGGAAGGAACTGTGGTTTTTTTTTTTCGCTCATAAAAGTTTAGATTCATTTTTGAAATAATCTGGACATGATCTTTCTATATGAAATGAATCCACTGCTCTTTCATCCTTGGTGCTTGGAGCATTGCCTCATTATGGCAAAACTAAAATAGATGTACTACTGCACCCTGTTATTATGCAACCAAGAACATTTCTGTTCATGTCAGCCGTGGAATGTGGCATTTTTTAATCCTTCAGTAAAGTTACATTTCATTGTAAGCATTAAGAGACTTATTAGCATTTTGCCTGTGAAATGTAAAACAAAGAGAACATGCTTCTGGGGTTCTAATTCCTACTGAACATAGAATAATGTATTCTATTCACATTTATTTGAAAAAATTAGAACAAATATTTCCTTTCCTAGTGTTGTCCCTCCGTTTCATGTTCAGTTACTCAGATCTGTGTTTGTATAGTGTCAAAAGTATTAAAATACAATAACAATCTATGCAAGTTTCTGTGGCTACAGGAAGTCTGGTTTAAAGATATCTTTCAAAGACTGTAAAGAAGGGGGAAACATTGGATGGGCGCTTTACATGAGCCAAGCTGTTTCCTAACAACACCCAAGCTCAGACCTTTAAAGAAGAGAATGTTCTTTGAAGGTTTCAATATTATTATACCTATTTGTGTTTTCTTTCGTTTTTTTTTTCTTTTAGTGCCTTTAAACGTGGCCCAAGAGAACTCTGAAGGTTATACTGTTGCATTGATGATGGATGTATTATGATTTGTTGTAAGAAATGGAGAGTTTGGGTAAAACTATTTCCCATTGGCAGTAGGAAGAATTTAACTTTTGGCAGAAAAAAATTAAAATCTTGGGTAGAGAATATCTCAGAATACCATAAACACATTAGTTAAACCACAAATTATGGGTATGACTAAAAGACAACCTCGACGAAGAATTAAAGAGGATCCTTAGTGGAAATAATGTAATAAAAAAATCAAATTTTTTATTTACAATATTAATTTCAGTGTTGGCCCTTTGTAAATTCTTTCCTTTTCCTGATTTATACACTCAAATTGACGGCAACATCCTTAGTACTGGCCATGATCTCTGTGGAATGTTGGTTTCTGAGAATTCCAAAGCCTGTCCAAAATATACCTGGTCTCCCAGAAGGGTCTCAGGGTGAGAAATCCACACATCTAATCAGCCTAGGCTAAGCATCACTGGGAGGACAGGGTTATATGCAATATATAGCTATAGGAAGTGTTTCTGATGTTGAAATTAGAATAAAGAACGTAAAAGTGTGTATCCTGAATAATTTTCTGCATTCTGCTATGTGTCGTTACATGTCCTCTTTAACCTCCCTGGCGGTAACCCAGAGTCAGGCTTGGGGTGGAAAAAAAACAGGTGTGGTAATCCCGAGCCTGCCTTGGTGTAGCCGCTGGGAGGTCTATGCGTAGCCTGCAGTGCAGCCGGCGTTTCAGCTCGCCTCCCACTCTGGTGAGATCACAGTTTGTCATTATGGCGACAGACAGCAATCTCACTACAGGGTTACAGCGCCACTTGGAGGACGGAGGGTGAATTGTAAGGCTTCTGTGGATCTCTCTGCGGTATGATTTTTACTGTTTTCCTGGCTTTAGGGTCTAAAAGTGTGCAAAAAAATTGCAATGTTCTAGACCCAAAAATCCAGAAATCCTCATACCAATATTCTAGCAGACATCAAACAAAACATTCATATGAGTTTCGATCAAATTAAAAAAATACGTAACATGGGCAGCTTGGGTAAAGTTCAAATATGAACCAGACTATCAGAGAGTAATCAGTACAACACGGTCAACATCAAGTATACTATATCGGGCAGGCCATGCTTCTGTGTGACATTACTGAATTCATACTTCAGAGGCCTCTCTCTCTCTCTCTCTCTCTCTCTCTCTCTCTCTCTCTCTCTCTCTCTCTCTCTCTCTCTCTCTCTCTCTCTCTCTCCTCCCCCCATATTTATAATAGCTGGCAGAACCAGGTGCCTGGATAACTATTAAAATGGCTAGCAACAAAACACCAACCATGATCTGCAGTAGATAAATATTATATAACAATTCTCATTTATTAAAGGAGGAATTAGCATGAAGATCTATACAAGACAAGTACTTGATGCCCGTGTATTGGAAAATGATGCTCCCTTTCTGCTTTCCTTCTGTATAAAGCGTTCCATTAAGGATTTGCATTGTTCTACAAATTATGCTTTTTGTTTTTCCTTCATAAAACAGTTGGATAAAATCATCATGTCAGTGTAAAATCAAACTGTATTTTTAAGATTGATCGCATTAATGTTATTTTATGGAATGCTGTCAAACTGATGAGTTTGAGAGCCCATAAATATCCACTGAATTTGATACTGCTGTAAACTCATTGTTGAATCAATAAAAAAAAAACACTTTAGATTATTGTGTGATTGTTCTGAAATCACTTGTATGAAATGCATTAAAATATCTGAGTGGGACCAATGTACGTCTGAATGAAATACATTAAAAGAGCAATCAGGAGAGAAATGTGTGCTGTAAATTTATGACGCACTTTTAAGAATACTAATTGATATCCATAACTAGATTGCACCCTAGTCCCAGAAGTGGAGAACAATCAAGTGCTTTACCCAAGTGGTTGGCATCAAGGATAGATCAGTGGTAAAGAAAAACAGTCTGTACATTGAAAGTTCCATGATTGTAGATGTTGTGTTCACTTCCAGGGAATAAACTATTAACGCAACCTTCATGCAGTGTGCAGAACAATTTTCCTTGTGACTGTTTATAATACTAGCTTCTTTGCTATAAAGCCAACCCTCTGGCTATGAGCTGAACCAACTTATGCACATTAGAAGTGTGTGAACACTTGATGAGCATGGCTAGTTCTTTCGTTAGCCAGACAGCTCACATTTTTAGAAAGGTCTGTTAAAAAAAAAAAAAGTGGAAAAAAATTGGTCTCCTGGGTTATTGAAGGTGTTACGTGGGTCTAAATTCACTCCGTGCTCTTCTGTCCGCTTTTTATTAGCACATCAATGTTACAGATTGAGGCTCCCTGCACACTGCAAATCCGATTTGCGATTCCGATTTTCCCTGAATGCAATCAACAGAAAAACGGAGGAAAAAACGCAGCATGCAGTAACGATTAAAAATCGGAATCGGATGTATAAACATTACAAATCGGAATCGCATGCAGTGTGCAGGGAGCCTGATACGTGTTTCTGAAAAGCGGATAGAGGCGGACAGATGGAAACGAGGGAGGGGAATGAGATTCCACTTTCCCCTGTGTTTGCAGCATGTGACCGCTCATCCTCTAGGGGCGGGGAACTTCCGCATGTTTGGCTCATCATGTCATGTCTCGCTTCGGGTGCTCTTTAATATAGCTACCTTATCTGTAATACATTGAAAATTAAAGCACGCCTGAACTGAGAGTTATATGGAGTGTGGCATATTTTAAACAATACACATTACCTGGCTGCCCTGCTGGTCCTCTGCCTCTAATATTTTCAGCCATAGATCCTGGACAGGCATGCATATCAGGTGTTTCTGGCTGAACTCTGACTGCATTAGCTGCATGCAGGTGTGTGATTCAGACACTAATGCAGCCTAAGGGCCCGTTTCCACTATCGCGAATCTGCATGCGTTTCCTGCATGCAGATTCGCACAGCCAATACGAGTGGATGGGCCTGTTTCCACTTGTCAGTTTTCCTGAGCGTTTTACTGCACGGCAGAGCCCTCAGAATTCGCCTGCGTGTGGAATGCATGTGAATCGCCGCTAATGTATTTAATAGGGAAATCGCCTGCAGCTTTGGTATGCGAATTTTGATTCGAATTTGCATGCGAATTCGCATGGAAATTAATGGAAAAGCACACCGGCACTACCATGGTTAAATTTGCATACAGCGTCATCCATGCGAATTTTCATGCGAATTTGCACTAAAATTCGCATACAACCGCATGCAAAATTCGCATCCGCTTGCTAATTTTTACCGCGGCGATTCGCACCGCACAAGTGGAAACGGGCCCTAAGAGATCAGCAAGACAGCCAGACAATTGGTCTTGTTTACAAGGAAATAAATATGGCAGCCTCTATATTCTTGTCTGTTCCTAAACATATCTCTCTTGATCCAGGGAAAGGCGAAAACCTTACAAGGCCTGATCACAACATTGTTTGACATTAAATAGTTCTCACCACAGTATTTTTTACCTTTGCATACTTCATAAATTTGTACCTCAACCCAATCTCAATCCAATTTCTTCCATTATTAACCTTTCCTTATACTGTACATTGTTATATTTTATACTTGCTTTGTACAAACTACACTTGACCAAATCACAGTAAACATTATATTATAGTTCAAGTAAAAAATACGATAAAAAATAAGACATAAAAAAAATACCTGGAGGTAGGTAGCTGCAGTCGGGGTTTGGGTACTGTTGTCTTTATTTTTTTTTTTTTTTACGGTTTTACAGATTGAAATGTGTATAGTTGAATATTATTTTTTTTTTATATATGTACACACTTTGTTCCATTTTACTTTTTTTTTTCCTGTCTTTTGTAACAAAGATTATATTCCTTTCTTCTAGACATTTGAGAAAATTTTAATTGCCAATAGAGGAGAGATTGCTTGTCGGGTATGTATTTTTTCTGTATAAATCCTCTTCCTGTACCGTATCCTATTTTACTTTATAAATATGGAAATATTGAATGCATTTGGAAACATGAGATTGTAGGACTGATCCTTTTCTGCTGTCAGGACAAAAAAAAATCCTGAAATGTTTCTGCTATGGAATATGAATGATATCATGTTTCATGTTTCTTTTGACCGCTTCTCAGCAGGTGTCGGCTGGATTTTGTGCTGCTGTAATATACAGATTGACTGGTGTTTTGGCCCTGATACTTGTGTAATAGTGGCCCGGGGTCGCAGATGACCAGTAGTAGGCCTGCACGATTTCAATTTTTTTCACGATTTTCTTCAAATCAAGCTTTAGCACTAAATTTGCAACATACAATAATATTTACAAACATGCATTGACAGAAAATGACATCATACTATCAAATCGATAGTATGATGTCATTTTCTGTCGTGTTTGTGTCGTGTCTCTGTCGTGCATTGTGAATTTATGCTACAGAACAGGATTCAAAATGTGCAGAAAGTACATTGTGACCAGGGGAGACAGTTAAGTGCAGAACAGAAGTGCCAGATGTGCGGATCCTTCTAATGCAAGGTGTTGACTGTGTTACACTATTCACAGCCGCGCTTCCTCCTGTGAGGCTAATAATTATATACATGGAATGCCTGGAACGCGGAAAATTGTACGCATGAAAAATCACTGCTTTTACGTTTGGTTTCAAAACGATATATCGTGCAGCCCTAGCCAGTAGTGCACAAATTAACAGATATTGGGACCAATATACTAAGCACAAAATGTTTTACTCATGCATTTGTTTTAAATGCCCTGTTGGGTTCACAAGAATTATAAGACAACTTTTCAATGACCCTTTTGGTGTATTTGGAATACAAACTAAACATTCCTCTTGTAGGGAATTACTCCATTACTTCACATTGGGCACCTAAATTCTTTCATATCCGTTGGAAATAGGGATAGGTCAGTGATGGCTAACCTTGGCACTCCAGCTGTGGTAGAACTACAAGTCCCATGAGGCACTGCAATACTGTGACAGCTCTAAGCATAGGGCCAAGGTTAGCCATCACGGGGATAGGTAATCCATAGGTTTCTCCATATTTATCATCACTATCCAAGTAATTTTGCAACAGAATGTTATTAAATATCTTTGTTTTTCTTTGTTTCTGTCTGCTGTTGTTAGTACTTTTTTTTTCTGAAAATCATTGTAACAGTTTATAGCTTTGTGTAAGAGATATCCAGAATATTCCTCTTGGTTTGTTTTTTTGATTCGTAAGTCTACACAAAGCAGAAAGTCAAACGTTTGCAAGTTGGGGACGCCCTGTCTTTTGAATACAAGACGCAGGGACTTTTTCTCCCCATTTTTTGGGGTAATAAAAAGTGTGTCTTATACTCCGAAAAATACAGTAATATTCTTCCCCCAAAATAACCTTGGATAGCAATAACATCCTGACAATTGGTTAAACCCTTCTTCACTTTGAGATATTTACTTGTGTTGGTGGAGTATTGCTGATTGTGTTTCCCATGATGTGGCTCCCTATTATGCTAGGTACATATGATCAGGGCTGTGGAATCGGTACAAAAATACTCTAACTCCTCCGCTTATGAACCCACCAACTCCGACTCCAGGTACCCAAAATTGCTCCGATTTGGACTCCTCGATTTCGACTCCTTATTCTCATTTTTACAAAGGCTATGGATTTGGTTCAAAATGCCTCCACCGCCCCAATTCTAAAGGGCTGATTTCAACAATCTACTCTTTCCTAACTCGCCCGGCGCTCCCACTCACCCATGCTTATATTACCAGATGGGAATCCGACCTGTCAGGCACGAGGGATCGAGAAGACTGGTTAAATATATGGAGCAGGATTTCCTGCTGCTCATCGAATTTACACACTATAGAGGCGGCATATAAGATTATGACGCGCTGGTATCTTGTCCCGGCAAGAATAGCTAAAGTGTTCCCCTCCGCCAGTCCTTTCTGCTTTCGTGGCTGCAGATCACACGGAGACATGTTACACACTTGGTGGACCTGCCCTAGGCTTACTAGATTCTGGTGCCAAGTTTATAGGCTACTCTCAACCCTCTTCCACGTAACCATCCCCAGAAACCCCTGGCAAGCCCTTTTACATGAAAAAATAGACCTGCTAACTTCATCCCAGAACAAATTGGCTTCATTCGTTTTCTCAGCAGCTACAATGACAATCGCCAAAAACTGGAAAAAACCCTCTGTCACTATTGGTGAGGTGAAATCTAGAATCAATTCTTTCATGATCAATGAGAAACTGACTAGCATCTTGAGGGACACCCACAAAAAATTCGAGAAGACCTGGGACCCCTGGATTCAACTAGAACACCCTCTCATGGAGAGTTCCTTGATCAGGAGGCTATGAGACGGGATAGCCCTCTTCTTTCTCTTCTTTTCCTTTTCTTTTCTTCCTCTCTTTTTCCTTCTCCTCTCTCCTTCTACTCTCTTCCCTTTGATTCTTCCTCTTCCATTCACACGCTCCAGCTGAGCTTATCATAGCGACCTCTAGATCGCCCGTCTATCGCTGGACGACGGGCACTAGGGCTCACAGTTTACCCCAGCCTGAAGCTGGGATTATCCCTTCTCCCCACCCATATAATGATCCCAGATAGCTGGACATGGTCCTCTGGGTCACACTTTTATAAAATTTTCTAATTATGCATTACTCCCTTGTTTACGTTAAGATTATGTTATCATCCCCCCTATCGCATGATATTTGACCAATGTTACATTTATCACCCCTCCTATTGTATGACATTCGATTGATGTCTTGTTATTTGTCATGATACTATTTGGCCATTCTGTTAGCCTTAATGTATCTTTCAAAAATGAAAAATTCAATAAAAAATTTTTGAAAAAAAAAAAAAAAAACTCATCTGACTCCGACTCCTCAGTTTATTGAAACCACGACTCCTACTCCAGGTACCCAAAATTGCTCTGACTCAACAGCCGTGTACGCAATACAATTTTCTTACAGATTTACTGTCATATCAACTATTTCCAACATGTCCGATCTGATTTCCAATCGATTTTCAGATCCCTTTTATGGAAAATCGATCAGAAAGCAGATCGGACATGTTGGAAATAGTTGATCTGCCAGTAAATCTGTCTGAAAATTACATAGTGTGTACCTAGCATTAGAAAGCGTTTAGGACCTCTGGTATGTATGGCAGCCTAAAGAGACAATCCTAATACTAGGTCACACTATACAATTCTCTGACAGATTTACTATCAGATCGACTATTTCCAGCAGGTCTGGACTGATTTCCTATCTATTTTCCTTACAATTGAACAGAAAATCAAACGTTTTGGAAATGGTTGATCTGACAGTAAATCTGTCAGAAAATTGCATCGTGTGCAGGGCTGGGGAATCGAGGAGTTGGAGCAATTTTGGGTACCTGAAAGCAGCGTTAATCTGTCAGAAAATTGTATTGTGTGTACTTAGCATATTGACCATCCTAATTTAGAGAAATACTTCCAAAAACCAAATGGCATTCAGTGAAATGCTAAAGCATTCCTTTTATTAGGCTGAAGACACTTTGACAGACTAAATTATGAACAGCAGTCAGTCAAATTGCAGACTAATGGCAAGAACCCACAGTATCCACAATACTTGCTGCAATGTTACCTGATGTCGGGCAACATCATTTAACATAAGCATGTTAAATTATGTTTTCCCCCGTGGCAATCAGGCTTCGTTAAGCCACAGATGTGGCGGTTTGGATCAGGTAGATCCCTTAAAACGCCTGCGCAAAGTACCACGATCACTTGAAGTCTTCTTGCACCCGTCGTATAACATCCTGCATACCTGCTGGCTGGTAGATGGAAGAAGAGGGATCGCGGAGCGCTCGTCGTCAGGGGAATGACGCTGGATCCATCTCTCTGCATCACGAGGTAAGTAAGTTGCTTAATGGTGATCCCAATTCACAAGGCTGCTGGCAATCAGAAGATTTGCACTGTAAGAAGTGCAGTTGGACTGTGTTCCTACTGTATATTTCCCAAGTTTTTATAGAGTTTACCTTTTTATGTTTCTAAAAAGAAACTCCATAATTAATGGATCTAATCTTTGTTGCTACTAGGTTATGAAGACATGCAGGAAGATGGGCATAAAGACTGTTGCAGTGCACAGCGATGTTGATTCTGCTGCGGTATGTTTGTTTTTTTTTCTTTTGTCTCTTTGAACTGTTTGAACATTTGAACGCAAAACACACGTCTGCTGCTGTCATAGGCCAATATAAGTTGACAGGGTTTTTTTTGTTGCAACTACAGTAGTATTTTCTGTGGCGTTATCCCCACTCCTACCTCATCATCTTCTGCATCTGTGTAATCATTTACAGTGGTATTCTCATACAAAAAAAATAAAAAATGTCTGCCTTGTTTCCACAGTGTATACACTTCTAGCTCAGTCTGATAATTGTGCCCAGCAATGGCAGGCTTATCAATTAGCAGTTCAATGTAAAGTAAAGCACGAGTTTTGTAATGCGGACCTGAACTCAGAACTTCATCTCTGCTCTAAAAGATAAGCAACAGCATAATAACCTTTAAAGGAAATTGCGCAAAAGGTGGATCAGCGCAACACCAGGCCGCCTCCGAATGGCCTCCAATCAGAGGTGCGCTGAGCCCCCCCAGAAACTACAAACGCATGACCTGTCTCCTCCTCCTGTCTACCACTGGAGGAGGATGTTAGTTTCCTGTAACAGCTTGCATGCAACCTATTAAGTACTCGTCCCTCCCACTGCGCAATTTTCAATTTTATTTGATTGGCCGCACCCGGGCTATGCATATACATAGGTTAGGATTTAGTTAGTGTTAGGCCCCTCCCATGGAGGATCGACTTCTTCGCAGTGGGAGGGACGAGTACTTAATAGGTTGCATGCAAGCTGTTACAGGAAACTAACATCCTCCTCCAGTGGTAGACAGGTCATGTGTATGCTCGGTGTGTATTATATCCCACAAGGGGGACTTGCACTCTTTTGCAGGTAGGCACTTGCCTGTTTTTAATTAGCGCTGTTCATTTCCTTGCTATGAACCTTTAAAGGAAACAGCCGTGCACGCAGTGGGACGCCTCATTAGGATCTTCTTAGGTAAGCATGGGATTTTGTACCTTGATTCCGCTCGGGTACACGTTTAAAAACGTTGATGTATAAATTTATGAAAACCTCTATTTCCACATAACCAGTGCTGTATTAAAGTGGCATTACATATAAATAATCACCATGAATACAGGGAATTATTCAATCTCTAATGATTGTAGAAAACTGAAAAGGTTTCCTCCCTATATTTCTGTAACTTTGGCCATACACTAGAAGATGTCATGTAAAAGACATATGCTTATCATAGAATTTACCATCAGTAAACGTGGTTTGCTAAAGCAAATGTGTAATGAAGCATGGCTGTGTGGATTTCAAACAGCCAGTTGGGTGCAGAGGAAAAATTAGGATGTTCGCTGTACGTGACAGACATTCAGGCTTCTCATAGTGAAGGGTCAATGTTCTTTAGGGCTGTTTCACACCAAAATGCTTTTAAGTGCTTTTCTGATGGCCAGCATTTTGAAGAGCACTTAGGCAATAAAATCCCGTGGGATGTTTGACACCAGAGAGAATTTGTTTTTATCAAAATTTGCGAAAGTGCTGCATGTAGCATTATTTCAGCTATTGTGATTGTTTTATGTTTACAAAAGCAAAATTGCAGTGAAACCGCTTAGTGTTTGCAATGCAATTGGGATTAGCGATGTTTGATGTGAAGCAGCCCCTACTGCACATTTCCTACAGTAAGCAACCACAATGTTGGGAAATTGGTTGATTTGGCACCAAACTGAGATCATGGGGCATTATTAAATTCTCTTTTCTTCTAGGTTTTCTCCTAGGTGATATTTTCACACCTTATTAATGAAACGCCTATTAAGCTTCCAGCATGCAAGAAAAGCTATTTTAAACACAAAATAAAAATTATCTATGAGTAAACTTAGGATGAAAAGTAAATTGCATACAGCCCCTGATCTCCCAGGGTGTGGCCAGCATGAGTCCAAAGGAGGGGATGCATGCATCAAAGATGAGAAAGCACACGTCACATGACTCAATTTCCCCCTTTTTTTGCTAAAACCCAAATTCTGAGGGAAAATCGTATGCGATTCAATGCAAATACCAACTTCAATGCACGTATCAACTTGATAACTTTGATAAGATTTGAAAGTAGCAGCATTGATTTTTTTTTTTTTTTTTTTTTTTTTTTTTTTTTACCTCTTACCTGTGTCTAAAATTAGTTCTTGTTCCTCTTTTTTTGATTAAGGGCTCGTTCACGTTACAAACACAGCATTACAGTATTATTACTATTGTTCTGCATGGGCATCAGGCATTGCATCAAAAGCAGATGTGTAAACTGGTGTGCTTCGCTGCTCTGCAATGCATTATCACACTGTTGTACTATTTTGGTGTGCTGTGCAGAGCTGCCCCATTCAGTGTAAATGAATGAGGTCGATGCTGGGCTTGATTGCACTGCAGGTGGCTGTGAGTTGTGGTTTAATGCATGACCATAACATACCTATGGTGTCAACAAGCCTTGATTGAGTAAATAGCAGCAGTAGAAATGCTTTCCACGAGGCAAGTAAATTGAAATCCTGTTTAACATGAATCCTAGAATTGTACAGATTTGAAGAACAGAATGTAAAAGATAGCTTTATAACCAGAAGTGGAATTTTCCTTGAAGGACTTGTTCCCATCAAAATGTCACAAAACAGCATATATTTATCTGAACGTTTTCCCGTGAAATTCTGTGCAAGACATTTGCATCGAACTGCATTTGATTTGATCAAAAAATGGGGAAATTGAGTCAATGGTTCCAATGGAAAGCCATATGCACTTGCAGCACTCTTCAGATCTGAATGAGGAATGAGCCCTAAGCCCATAGTGTCCTGGGTGCTTGTACTATTCTAGTGCTGTATTCTGCAATTGAATGTGCACAGCACAAAATGGGTGGGCACCACCACCAAGTAAATAATAGCAGTTTTATTCCATCACATGGACAAACGGTGACCGACCGCTGTTTCGGGCAGAAGCCCTTGTAAAATCCACCCATAGCTGACCCATTTTGTGCTGTGGACATTGTGAGCCCCAGTGACAAGGGGCTGGGGTTTTGGCGCAATGCTTATACTTCCTGTGGCGTTTCTTCACACTTTGGAATTTTGCAAATTAATGTGCGATAAAAAAACACTTATTTAAATCCTAGACGTTTAATATAAATCTTTTATTAAAGGTCCATAGACTATGCATTGTCATTTATACTGCATCATGTTTAAATTCAAAGATTGCTATGACCGTACTTTTACGCTTGAAAAGTTATAAAAGCCTTGCTGGAGGCAAATGTACATGATACCTTTTTATATACTGTGCAGCCAGGAAGGTAGGAGGAGCACCAAAAGGTAAGTAAAGGTGTGCCACGATCTCAGCCTTTATGTCCCATAAGGCTCTCCGCAGTAATGCTCCAACGATGGATCGGCACCACACTCAGGTAAATGTATCAACTCGTTTATTGAATACGAATCTCAGCATTAGCAATGACAGGCACTGTTTCAGCATAGCATAGCATGGCTAATGCAATTTGATAAAGGGCTATGCCCGAAACAGCGTCTAATGCTGTGATTCTTATGCAATAAAAGTGCTGATACATTTACCTGAGTGTGGTACCGATCCATCGTTGGGGGGGCTGGGGGGGGGGGGGGTGATTAATTGCATATTTTGCCAGATCCCATTTTTGAATATTTAGTTATTTATTTTGAATTAAAATTTATTAGCGCTGTGGATCTAGCTACATGCAGCAATTCCTGTCACTTTTGAAATCATGTGTAGTGTTTTGAGTTCAAATGTTTTTACAGGATCTGTATAAAGTTTATGATAAGTGAAAAGTAGGTTAACGCTAATTGGATTCGAACAAAAGAAGGTATAGCATAAACCAGTGACTGAGATGTAATTTTATTTGGCATTTTTAACACAGCAGGACTTCTATAGTCAGGGAATGTAATGAACTATAAAAGACTGGAAGCTTCCCATGGGATCGTAATGTAAATTACAGCAAGTGTACTGTGCAAATGATGAGTAATAATGCTTGTACCTTATTGATATGTCCATATTTTCAAGACATGCAGAGAGATGATACAATTACTTTACGTATGTTTTATATAACACATCTTACCAGTGTCTAGCTGTCTAAAAAAATTACTCACTGAAAAATGTGGTTTTCAGCTCAAGTTTAATTTTCAGACCAGAAGAGGGTGACTTGTATTGATGTTCTCTCCTATCATGCTCCCATTCCCGACCCTTCCCTGCCCTATTCACTGCTTAGTCCAAAGTCAAATTTCATTTCATGGAATGATGATGAGGGGGGAGGGGGGGGGCTTTTCTGTGGTTGGATTGGGAACCCATAGAGGAAGGGACGATGCAGAGAGGTGTGAGGATCCAACATGAATATACATCTATGCTCACCGTAGGTGGCTTTGCCTCAGGTCAGATAAACTTCAGACATTAAAAACCTATGCATTAAAGTGTACCAGAGATCAAATCAATTAAAAATGTGATACTTACCTGGGGCTTCCTCCAGCCCCATAAGCTCGTGTAAGTTCCACCCCGTCCTCCCATGGACTGCCCGAATCAGCCCCAGTAACAGCTCAGTCGCGTCCAGTCTGGGTCTTCTGCGCATGCGTGGACCTCCCGCGCATGCGCAGAAGACCCAGACTGGACACGACTGAGCTGTTACTGGGGCTGATTGCGGCTGAACGACAGACCACGGAAGGACGGAATGGGACTTAGACAAGCTTATGGGGCTGGAGGAAGCCCCAGGTAAGTATAAAATCTTTAATTGATTTGATCTCTGGTTCACCTAAAGGCAAACAGTGCAATTAGTATAGCATGCTGGTTTCAGCTGAATTCCTTTATAGTTGTTGCAGTTAAGTTACAGATATAAAATTCATATAAATCAGTGATGAGCGAAAATGCAAATATTCTTTTCGCTGAATTTTCGCGAAAATAAGTACTATTTTCGTTTCGAAAGGCGAAAATTCGCCTAAAGTCCGTTTTTTCGCGTTGAATTTCTAAGCCCCCTTACAAGCTAGAATCACCAAATTTGCAGGGTATATTAAGGAGATATGTAGGTACAAGAGGAAAAAGAAATTTTTCAAAAAGACCTTATAGTTTTTGAGAAAATCGACTTTAAAGTGTCAAAGGAAAAAAGTATACATTTAAATGCAGTAAATGACAGTTACTGTAGCAAACCTAGCAGTAGTGTAAATTTACTAATATCAAAAGAAAGGGCCAAGTGTAAGTGCAAACTGCCAAGTGCAAAGGGCCGAGTGCCAAGTGCAAAGGGCCAAGAGCCAAGAGCAAGTGCCAAGTGCAAAGGGCCAAGTGCAAAGGGCCAAGTGCAAAGGGCCAAGAGCCAAGAGCAAGTGCCAAGTGCAAACTGCCAAGTGCAAAGGGCCAAGTGCCAAGTGCAAAGGGCCAAGTGCCAAGAACAAGTGCCAAGTGCAAACTGCCAAGTGCAAAGGGCCAAGTGCCAAGTGCCAAGAACAAGTGCCAAGTGCAAACTGCCAAGTGCAAAGGGCCAAGTGCCAAGTGCAAAGGGCCAAGTGCCAAGAACAAGTGCCAAGTGCAAAGGGCCGAGTGCCAAGAGCAAGTGCCAAGTGCAAACTGCAAAGGGCCAAGTGCCAAGTGCAAAGGGCCAAGTGCCAAGAACAAGTGCAAAGTGCAAACGGCCAAGTGCAAGTGCAAAGGGCCAAGGGTCAAATGAAAAGGGCCAAGTGCAAAGGGCCAAGTGCAAAGAGCCCTTGACTCTTGGCCCTTTGCACTTGGCCCTTTTCATTTGACACTTGGCCCTTTGCACTTGGCCCTTTGCACTTGGCCCTTTGCCTTTGCACTTGGCCCTTTGCCTTTGCACTTGGCCCTTTGCCTTTGCACTTGGCCCTTTGCACTTGGCCCTTTGCACTTGTCCCTTTGCACTTGTCCCTTTGCACTTGTCCCTTTGCACTTGTCCCTTTGCACTTGGCCCTTTGCACTTGGCCCTTTGCACGTGCAATTGGCCCTTTGCATTTGGGCCTTTGCACTTGGGCCTTTGCACTTGGGCCTTTGCCTATGCACTTGGCCCTTGCACTTGGCCCTTGCACTTGGCCCTTTCTTTTGATATTAGTAATTTTACACTACCTCTAGGTTTGCTTAAAGGGATCCTGTTGGAGGGGGTCAGGGGAAAATGAGTTGAAGTTACCTGGGGCTTCTAATGGTCCCCCGCAGGCATCCTGTGCCCGCGCAGCCACTCCCCAATGCTCCGGCCCTGCCTCCAGTTCACTTCTGGAATTTCAGACTTTAAAGTCTGAAAACCACTGCGCCTGCGTTGCCATGTCCTCGCTTCCCCTGATGTCACCAGGAGCACACGGTGCAAGCACAGACCATACTGGGCCTGCGCAGTATGCTCCTGGTACCGTCAGCGGGAGTGAGGACACGGCAACGCAGGCGCAGTGGTTTTCAGACTTTAAAGTCTGAAATTCCAGAAGTGAACCGGAGGCGGGGCCGGAGCATTGGGGAGTGGCTGCGTGGGCACAGGATGTATGTGGGGGACCATTAGAACCCCCGGGTAACTTCAACTCATTTTACCCCGACCCCCTCCAACAGTATCCCTTTAAGTAACTGTCATTTACTGCATTTAAATGTATACTTTTTTCCTTTGAAATTTTAAAATCGATTTTCTCAAAAACTATAAGGTGTTTTTGAAAAAATCCTTTTTCCTCTTGTACCCACATATCTCTTTAATATACCCTGCAAATTTGGTGATTCTAGCTTTTAAGGGGGCTTAGATATTCAACGCGAAAAAAACGGACTTTAGGCGAAAATTAATGCGAAAATATTAATGCGAAATTTCGCCCTTTGAAGCGAAAATAGTACTTATTTTCGCGAAAATTCGGCGAAATCGAAAATGGGATTTTCGATGCGAAAATGGCTTTGGCGAAAATTCGCAAGCAACACTGATATAAATGTGTTCCTAAAATAAGTGGCACATTAGGACCTAGTGGTGATACTCCGACATGTCCTCATGTGGATTCTGCTCATGCCATGTGGTTGGACTTGAAGGTTCTGGGATACAGTATTTATTTGTGCTGGAGTGTCTTTTTCATTCTTTCAGTTTACTTAAAATGGTCAAGTACAAAAGATCTATACATGATAAAGAAATATGACTGTAATGGTACCCATACATGGTACAATTAAAACGTTAAATTTTCCTGTTAATTTGACTAAAACAATTGAATGGCGTGAAAAAAGAAAATCTATTTTTTTCTGTTCAAGAAAAAAACACACTGACTCCGTTTTTTCGATAAAAATCTTATTGGACATGTTGGAAAAATCTGGGTGATTGTTTGTGAAATTGTATAGTATATGGTAGGTTGTATAAGAAAATACTATTAGATAAACCAACTTTTTCTTCATATTGGATCGTTTTTCTTGGATTTTCAGAAAAATTAAGCGTTCCTGTATGGTACCTCCAAAAATAATTTTAAAAACTATTTGACCAATTGGAATAATAGATCGAATTTCTCTGATTAAAAAAAAAAATGAAAAAATTGTGCAGTGTCTAGACATTATTAGTCCCTGCAGCATTGCAGTCACACAAAAATTGCACTACAAAATTGCACAATTGCATTTTGCAGTCACAAGTGTGAACCAACCCTCTGAGTTAGGGACTGATGAGTGATGAATTGCTGTAGTATATGTGCGCCAACAAATGACATGCTTATTATCAAATGGTTTATATTTGGGTTTAATGCTTTTCTGTTACCTGTTTTCAGAAAAACAAGGGGATGTTATTAAAATTACAATTTTCAGTTAAATATTCAGTGCTGCTATTACGGTGTTATATTTTGCTTTGAAGTATTGAAAATAGGAAATCATTTTTATTGTGAGTAAGAATGCAATATTTTAATAGGTCTCTTTGTGCTAGATATTGATCACTAGGATCTGCTGAAATTATTTTCTGAATAGTGAGACGCAGTTGCTCCTATGTTTTTGTTGATCTTACATGGTCCTGCATTCAGTAATATAAACTTAAGTAGCAGTTTAATAATTTGCTTTTGAGTGCCGCAGAGAGGTCAACAGGATGCTAAGGAGTGTCAGTACTCTGTAATTTATAGAGATAAAGGGCACACTTTACACTCATTCCAGGAATGGCCTGCCATTGTAGTCCCCAACTCCCTCTATTACATGTCTTTTGTGCACCTCTAAGAAAAGGGATTCAGCTGCTGGAAGGTACAGGGCAGTAGGTGCTGGTAGAAAGTACTATAAATTCTGCTGATAAGGCAGATTTGGGTAACAAAAAAGGGGTTGAAGGTGATGACTGAAGGGTTACAAATGAGGGGCATGCTCCTTTTTTTTTTTTTTCTTTTTAAGTGGACTTAAGAGATTTATTGTAGTCATGAACTGTATTTCTGGAGCTATTATTTTGATTACTATCAGTAATTGGCTTCATTTTGGGTATTTCAATGCAGTAGAATAATTCTAGGTCAACTGGAGCAAAATGGAGAAGCAGACAATTGGACATTTTCATAACACTCTTTTCATTTAATTGAACAGGTGTAAGTCCTGTCCTGGATAGCGCTGTGTTGTGTAACGACTTGTTAACTTTGATAAGATATGAAAGCAGCAGCATTGCCAGGGTTTTTGGCATCTCACCTGTGTCTAAAATGTTTAATAAAATTGTCAGAACCTCTCACCAGAAGAACTTAATTTTGTCACAGTTCCAGAACACATGTATGATATTTCGGAGTAATTTAAAGGACAAGTGTAATGAGAGGGATTTGGAGGCTGCCATATTTATTTCCTTTTAAACGATATCTGTTGCCTGGCTAGCCTGCTTCTATTACTTTTCGCCATAGACCCTGAACAAGCATGCAGATCAGACAAGATGATCTGCATGCTTGTTACTGATTCAAGGCCTGGTTCACATCTGCGTTTTTTTACGGAACGTAACCGAGATGTATACTGTACAAACGGAATGGATGTGAAAGGATCCAGTGTTTAACCTATTGGAGCGTTCACATGCGTCCCTTGCTACTGGTGCGTTCCATTCCCAGGACCAAAAAAATGCAGCAGGCCCTAATTTTCCGGACCGTTCTGCCCAGCAGAACGGAACCGGACAAAAAAAATGCTGCTGCATTGGGGCAATGGAAAACGGAACGATTCTTCACACCAGTGAAGAAACGGACTGTTCCACGGGGGATGCGGTGATGTGGGGGCGCGAAACTGAACTGCGCGAGGGTGCAGCTGCTGGGCTGGCGGGCGGGTGAGCGAGGGTAAACCGGGCCTTAAATACCTAAAGGCCAGCGGTAGAGGTTTCCGTCGTCTTCTGCATCATGTGACTAGTCACATGACGCGCTGTGTACTGACAGCGCAAGAAGAGGAAGCCTCTGCCGCTGACATTAGGTATGTACTTGCTGGCAAACAGATTGAAAACCGATACGATCCATCGGTGATCAGATCAGTTTTCACAATCCGTTTGCCAATGTGCACAGACCCATCCGGATCCGGTGAAGCGGAGACCGGATCTGTTTGGCTCATATTTTCTAATGTGAACTGGGCCTTATTCAGACACTACTGTCCCGCTGGTTTATAAGATAGCTTTATGTAATCTATCGTGTGAACCAGCGGGGCTCTGGGGCTGCAATTTGGCACAGAGGTTGTTTGGGGGATCCCCTCTCTACCCTGAAAATTTGGGAAGTGTAGGAGGTGGGGAAACTGAGATTTTTCGGGTAAATAATATTTAAGTTCCCACTGAGCATGAGTGATACTCGGTGAGGAAGGCAGCTTCTGGACAGCACGATCAGACATAACACTGGAATTATTAGCTTTTTATTGGCCATCTCTACAATACCTTGAAGGACTTGCGTTTCCCTAACATGTAGTTGTTTCGCAATACAGCATCTTTTGCAGCCAGTGGAGTGCTGCCTCTTCGTTCACTTGGTATACCTGGACCTTAGAGCAATCTGGTCGAGGCCAGACACCAGCAGATACCCAGTACAGTTTTACCTGGGTGCTGTTCTCTGTTGGATTCACATTTGGGGCATTACCTGAGATGGTACACTGGCCCTTATTTATACTTACCTGGGCCTCCTCCAGCCACACGAGCACAGTGGCCTCTCTAGCTGTCTTATTTGCATCCTCCGTTCTGCCGTTCCCGGTAATCCGGTCAGTCGCTGCCAATTGTGGGCTTCTGCGCATACATGGATTGGCCATGCGCTCGCTCCCATCCTCAGGAGCATGATGAGGGACGCGTGCACGGCCGAGCCACACATGCGCAGAACAGCGCGCCCGTCTGGATCAACGGGAGACATAGCGCAACAATGAAGGGGCCGAAGTGGACGGCGAGGGAGGCCACGGTGCTCATGAGGCTGGTGGAAGCCCCCTGTAAGTATAAATAAAGCACAATGTACCATCTTGGCGTCACTTTAACCTTAAATAAGGTAAAATTAGAGCAAAGGCAACACATATACCTATTCATTGATGTGGTCTTGTGCTAGGTCTACATATGATGAGCACTAGTGCTAGTCATCGGGGTACCGCAATTGCAATGGGTATAATAAGGCTATTGGCTTAATGCAAGTTGGTTCCCTTAAATTAAATTCCCACCCACTATGCAGTCTAACTGCTCATAAGCAAAAATGTGTTGGTTCAAGCTACATAAAAACACTAAAACCAACAAGTTTCACCCTGAACAGGGCTTCATCAGGAGCACGTGCAGGTGTCATATGTACAATATATACAAAGTTGTATGAACCGCAGCATATCTGAGCTAGAAACCAGGGACCATATTTCACTAGAGGTTAGAGCCAGTTAACTGTAAATTTTTAAAGCGAAATATAACCCATAATTTCTTCTTAGCTCTAATAGAATATTCACAGCATATTATATACAACCAGCATTTTTTTTAATAGAACATCATTCAAAGGGTTAATCACAGACTTTAGAAGCTCCCCTGGCAGTAGAGCTGCTGCATTCAAATGTTAATTGTAATCTTGTGTTTACTTAAATGGATCCAGTGTGGAATGTGACACATTCTCTGACTGTGCAGAAGCTGGTGGACACAGAGAGAGAGTCACAGCTTCTCTGCCTGACTGAATGAATGAATGAATAAAACCAGTTATTAATAAAATGCAAAGTCAGCTCACAAAGCAAAAAACTGTACTTTTGGGAAGCTATAACTTATAAATGAATAATAATACTTATGCACAAATGCAAATATGATAACCGTATGGCATATAAAAAGTAGGAAAACATGTTTTTATTGAATTTTTTTGTCAGGGTTTTAAACCGCTTTAAGATCTTAGAGGAAACTGTACTGCCCAGGGTAGACCCACACAAACATGGGGAGAACTTAAAAACTCCATACGGGTACTCCATTAGTCAAGATTTGTACCTGGGACTTCAGCATTGCCAGGCAAGTGTGCTAGCCACTACACCACCACCAATTGACAATCAAAAATCATATTTATTACATTAGTGTTTTTTTCCCTTATGGAAATTTTGATAACTTTAACAGGGTTCATTCAAAGTGGGTTTGTTACGCGTGGTCACTGCTTTTTAACCAAGATTTGAGAAATAACAAACAGTCAATTTACTACAGTGCAGAATTACACACCATAATCACTACTGCGGGGCATTAATTACAGCAGTGGATGTGGTGACCAAGGAACTATATTCATTATTGTGTATCAATATGAAGGGTTGGCGCGCTCTTCTGTTTGTCCTTGGCTCCAAGTTTTTCATCCTCACAGGTACACCTCTCCTACGTGACCCGGCGTATGCTATAAATAAATATTATTATAAATAATATGTGGTGGGTCAGGACAGGGGCCCTTGCGAAGATGAAGGCTGGAGCCACGAACATATGGGTAGCGCTCACGGGCTGGAAAGGTAAGCCGCTACACTGCAGGAGCCGAGGTACCAAAATAAAGCTGGGGGAGACCTGGAGGGGCCCGTGTTGGGTGCTGGGCAGATTTTGAACACCTAATGCTAGTGGGGGGAGGGGGGCCTCTGTCAGTGTTGTCGCTGGGCCAGCTGCATACCTGACAACGTGCTGTGTTGCTATGCAGGGAGGTGCAGGGATGTCTAAGCGGCACATGCGTGACATCGTGTGCGCGGAAGAGGGACTGGCATGAACAATGGGATAAGCCGTCGTGCGGGGGTGAGTTGCCTCTGTGCACAACTGCCTGACTGCTGCCTCAGCCAACTTTAGTCAGGCGTGTGTATGAGGCTTAAAGCCTACTACACATGATGCAATTTTTTTGTCAGATTGATAGTTAAATGGATTATTTCTGTTGGGTTTGATCTGATTCCCTATTGTTTTTCTGATCACTTCAGATCAGATCGGTCCTGTAGGAAATAATTGATTCGACTGTCAAACTGATGGAAAATTGCATTGTGTGTACTAGGCATTAGAGTTTGGCAGGAGTTTGGGAGACAGGATGCTCTGTCCTAAAAATTTGTACTGCATTTTGCATTACAATTAATATAAGACAAGATTTCAGTCAGCAGAAATTCAAGGTGAAAGAACAGAGCGATATTGATGTTTATCTGCTTGACATGAGATTGGACAGTGTATACCTGCGTTTAGAATGAATGACAGAAACGTTGTTTACATGGTTAGAAGTATGTCTCCATTAATGCCATAGTTGTGTTCTAGAAACATTCAAATCGAAGTTCAGATGGTTTGGTCAATCAAATCCCTGTGAAATCCATTGGATCTTGTTTGATTGTAGTCAAGTGAATGATGAGATGTGCATACATTCAGCTCTCTGTCAATCCTAAATTCATGTACAGCAGAGTAAATCTCCCTGAATCTTTAAAAACAGAGCAAAACACTGCAGGTTCGTGAAATAAGCCCTCATGTCTTTTGCATTATTGGCTTTGGGTACAGCACTCCTGATAGCGCACATACTTTTTAATGGGTTAGGGCTGATTCACACTTAAAAGTGCAAAATGGTAGCGCTTAGCGCGGGTGATTTTACTGCGATTATCACGGTAAAATCAGTGTACACTCTCGCAATTCAGAGCGATTGCGATCAGCGCTTTTATAAGCACTGTATCGCAATTGCTCCTGAATTGTGGCAAAATGCTGCAGGGAACATGTTTTGCAATTGCCGCTAATTACGAAACACCCGCGATTGCCAATCGCGGCAATGAGATTACTGCCATAAGGTTATTAGTACACTAGTGCTTTAAAAAGTGTTAGCGCTTCAGCGATTATTGGGAATCACCTGCTAATCACGCAAGTGAGAACGGGCCCTAATGCTTTGTTCACATTATAAATCACCGGCGCTATCGCAAGAGCTAAGCGATTTATACTGTGATTTTCCTGCAATTTACGCTTAGAAAAGCACTTTTCTAAGCGCTTTTGGTCAGTGATGATTTTTTTCACTTCCTGTCCTGACGTCAGTCAGGAAGTGAACTCTTTAACCTGGAAATGAATAAAAATAAATATAATGTATTTATTCATAAAAGCGCTCTGGAAATCGCTATACAAAGCGCTTTTTTAAGCGCTTTACAATTTCTCTATACCTTCCATTGAGCCAAAGCGCTCACAAAATGGTATTAGTAGTGCGTTTGCGATTTCAATTAAATCGAAACGCTTACACATGAACACTGTCATAGGAAATCATTACACAAATGTTTTTAGGGTGATTCGCAAAATCGCCAGCGCTTAAAAAAATCAGCAAACGCTGATAGTGTGAACAAGCGCTAAATGTTATGAGTCATCAATTATCCAAATATTACCTTGCTTACCCCTGATAATGTCACCCTGCTGTCTGGGGAAAAGCTGATGACAGATATGAATGTGTGATGCTGAATCAATTAGTTTTTGCTTTATATAGCTGACTAAGTTTGGTTGAACATTGGATAAATTAGGGAGCATTTCAGTGTCAGCTGAAGGACCAGTTCTCTGGAAAACTACTGTATTATATTCACAGTTTCTCGTTAGTGTAGGTAGTGTTAACCTATTATCTAGTTGTCTGAACAGTGAACAACACTGGATTAGGTTATGCTGTGGAGCTTACTTTGAAGAGAGCAGCCCACTTGAAATCTCACTGCATGAACACAAATGATACCTCATAAACTTTTTTTTTTCACTGTAATACATTTTTATGCAAGATCTCCAGTTTTATTGGTTTGTGTAATAGCATTTTGTGCCATCCAGGGCAATGTGAAGTTAAGTTGCACTTCTTGTAAAGATGATGATGACTTCTGTGGAATTATGGCACATTTTTTAGATATTTCACAGTGTTCCTTTGCCAGCAACAGCCTCACCTTCTAGGCTGTAAGACCTTGAATATTATTACATAAGCCTGCATATATGCAGGAAAAAGTATTTTTGCTGCATTCCTATTGGTTTGGTTCACCCCGATCTGCTTGGTTACTACTTGTTGTACTGGTCCAAGCCCTATCCCATACAGCCATATCGATCCCTGCCATGTACTTATGAGGTCCGAAACAGGCTGTCTACATGTGGGATTGATGTGGCTGTGTAAAATTTAAAGCTATAGGCTTGCTATACTCCAGTGGTTCTAGATGCTAGCCTGGCTTACTGGGGAAAGATAATTTGCATATTCAGTAGCGGGGCATTGTGGGTAACCACAAATGTTTACTTTTGTGTTTACTAGCTGAATGATTGCAAGTTTCCTTCTGTTTTAAGAAGGAAAATTACACCAAGCATTGCTTTTTAGTAGGAGGGCTTTTTGGTCTCTCTTAGCCCCCTATACATTCATAGTGGTTTGGGTCACCCAAACCTGCTTGGTTACTCTGTTATGCTGCTCTTGGAGACTATAAATTGGTAATCATTTACCTCCTTTCAAGCACAACTAAAAGCTCTTTGCAAGTATGCTGGGACACATGCACTGACAGATGTCCTGAAAAATGGCAGCCAATACGGACTGGTCCAAAAGAATCCCTTGAATTATTTATCCTTAAAACTCCCTATTCTTCAACAATCTGTACGTCAGCCAACCAAAAAAGAGGTTTCAAGTTGTGATCTCTATTAGTCGGGTTGGCAGGATGGCTTAAATTCCCCAGTGAATTCCTCATGAAATTAATATCCAGATACGACCAAGTGCAATACAATAGCAAATCATGTGTCCAGTTAGCAATATTTGTGTGCAAGTGATGTCATTTACGCATCTTGATGACAGATGTCACTTGTGCATCTTGGGCACAGGTGATGCGATTTTGCACTTTGTAGGCCTGAAAGATAAATCAAATTTAAACCGAAATCGCGTTCACCAAGATCACAATTTCAGAATTGTTAAAGCGGTGAGTATCGCAATGACCTAATTTCTGCAAGGGGGAAGTTTGAAGAAGCTGCTTCAAACTTACGTCAAGTCCGGGCACGTGCGGCCCGTAGCATCGGCAGTGTTGGACATGCCTTCCGCACGAGCCCAACGCTGTCCGCCTTCTCTTGCCATCTGCTGGCTCTTGTGCATGGCATACTTCCTGGTTCTTGAATGTCACATGACAGACAGGAAGTATGCCATGCATTAGACCCTGCAGGAGGCAAAGTGGATAGATGGGCATCGCTGGATTCTTGCTGGAAGGTATGCCGCAGCTTGGGGGCACAGAGAGAAACCCAGAAGGGGCACAGAGACCTAAAAGGGGCAGAAGGCGGGCTCACACAGAGAGAGGCACAGGGCAGGCACAAAGAGAGAGGCACAGAGAGACAAAAGGGGCACAAAGAAACAAAGGGGGCAAGAAAGAGACCCAGAGGGGGCACAGAGGGAACACAGACAAAGGGGGCACAAAGACAGACACAGAGGGTGCACAAAGAGAGAAGGGGACAGAGGTGTACAGAGGAGGGTAACAGTGCTTGATTTGAAGGAAATCGTGAATCGAATCGAAATTTTGGACAGAAACCGCTCAATTCAATTTTTTCCTAAAATCGTTCAGGCCTAGCACTTTGGCATCAGATGTCATTTGCACTTCTTTGTGACAGGTGATGTCTCGCTTGCACATCTTGGCGACAGTTGACATCACTCTTGCATCTTGGCAACAGGTGACAACACTTGAGTGCCTTCTGTGTTGAAAAGTGCACTATCTCCACCGTGAAGCATGGAAGTGGATCACTGTCTTTTTTGGGGGGAGGGGTCGGAGGTGAGTGGCACAGGAAATTTGTATAGCGTTGGTAGCAAGATGAATGCAACATGTTATACGAGAATAGTGAGAGACCACTTGTACTCATCAACCTGGAAGCTGCTCATGGGACAAACTTCATAAACCATGCAAATGTAATGCTGCTTTACCTTTTGCCTAACTTGTTGACAAACTGCTTACCATGATCATCATGATTTATTTTATACTGAAACATATTGACACTACTAATCCTCTTCAAGATATCACTTTTGATAAGACAGTAAAAAGGTACAACTGTCTATAACAGGTTTTGCATAGTTCTTTTCTTCGTTACACCATAAACTAAATTAAATAAGCAGCCATAATAAAATATGTTCCCATGTAATGTTTTGTGTCAAATTCAGTAAATTAAGTATGATGATGAATACATTAAAGAATGACATGCAGGAATTTTCCGACATTAAAGTGACTCTTCAGAGAGATTGTTTAATTGGAGAGCCTGTAGTACTCCAGCAGAAGGCTGGAGGGAATTATTAAGCATTAGGAATGACACCATATGGGATTTGTGGACTAATCAAGTTTCTTGTGTGGTAGCTGTGGGGATGGAGGAAATTATGACGATTATGACATGTTAGCACATGCCTGTATTACAAGTGGACAAGCAATGAGTTAATCATGAAGTATATTATCAGTCTCCTGCTGATTCATTATTCCACTATTCAGCTCTGGTCCATTGTTGTTCTTTTCAAAAAGCCTGAGTAGGGCTGGTCAGCGCATTACAATAACAGTGTAGGATTTAATTGTCCATGCTATGTATGCTATTACACACATAATTTAAATTGAAGCAGTAAAATTAAAATGAAGAGAAATGGGCAGATTTGTGGAGGACAGAAGTATCAGACGCTGTCTCTAGAAAGATATTTTGTCTGTTCATGTGAATTCTCTGCCAGTCCAGGCATGGCAAACTCGCACAGCACGAAACTGAATTCTGTGCACATACTCAGTAAATAGCCATATGATGTCTACATAGGCCTGTATACAAAAATGCTGAAAGATTCAAAGGTGGATGTTAAAAAACAAACAAAACTATGCACATTTGCACAATATGCATCTTCATACCTTGCTCAGTATGCATTAATACACTTTTTTTTATTATTTGTTTAAATGGAAGTACATTCCAGCATCTATGAAAGAGCAGTTCCGTATCACATTTATTTGCCAATAACCCCCACAACTGTAACCTCACCCACAAAAAGTATACTTGCCTTTTGTGGGGTGGGTATTTGTGCTCTGGTTACTGAGCTGTCTTTAAAATATCCAGGTCATGCACTCCAGTGCAATGGGTGAACCATTCAAAAAAAAAAAAAAAAAGCATTCTGCTATGCACTGAATTATAATACAATGTGCATAGTATGAATGGGCCTTTAGTTCTATTGCTGGGATTTAGCACTGCACAATGGCAAGAAAGCAACATTTTTGATTTTAAGCAGCCTCAGAAGGCAGCCGCGATGCAGGCACCCGTGTCTAACTGTGCTTATCCTATTGGCACAGCGTTTGACTTGAGGAAAGCAGCCTATGCCCTAAAATGCATTGTTGTAACAGTGCACATTAGTTATGCTGGGAATACACTGTTCGTTTTTTAGGTAATTAGATGGTTCGATAGATAATTTCCGACATGTCCGATCTCCCTTTCAATTCTTTTGCCGCTCAATTTCTGATAGAATTGAATGGAAAAAGCTAAGAAAAACGAGCGTAAGATAAGAGAATCAACTGCAGAATCAAGTGGCAAAAACGATCGAGAGCAGAAACGCGTGGCAGAAATGAACCATGTATTCCCAGCATTAGGCTTTTTTTGTTTTAACTACCATATACGTTAGAGGTTCTCATTTTACGTGGGACCTCCTTTTGCTAACCATCCATTTTATAGTCATATTCTATACATTGTTTCTTTTTTTGGGGCATCCTCTACCTTGCCTTTACCCATTAGTGTCTTGTGGCTGTAGTGTTTAAAAGAAAGCGGAAATGGGAGGGATATGAAAGGAGTTTTTCACTTTTATGCAAATCCTTCACTTCTCCACTATTGGTTAGGAAAAGGCAATCCCTTCAGTTCAGTTCTACAGTATACGTCAGGGATTAATGGTGAACTTGTGAATTTGTGAATTTTTTTGTGTTATCACGGTTTGTATCATGCAGTTGTATGTACTGTATTGTACAATTGTACATAGGCAGTTGAATGTATCATTTGTGTCACTAGAACTGTAAAGTGCAAGTGAAATATAAATCTATTTTGTGAATGTTAACTGCAGTTATAGCACAGAGTTCAGAACTGAGAATGTGATATAGGAGTGTTAATGTTTGCTGTAGTCAGCGGATTACTACAGGTGTTGAAAATGAGTAACTGCCTTCTACTCTGTGCGACGAGTGATTGTTTCTGCAGTCTCGATGTGGGTACATGTGTGCGATTAAGCGAACAACATTTTGTGACGTGCAAGGATTAGAACCATCATGGCGGTTCGGATCTTTAAGGTACCCGGCGACTCCCGTGCAAAGTGCTGTGATCATTTTGAGCTGTTCTCGTCCAACATGTGACGACACATCTGCCAGTAGGAAGGTGGATTGGGGAACGCCGGTTGATCTAGTCACGTCACTGAGGGTTCCCCGACCCATCTTCAGGCCTCCTCCATATAGGCAGCTGCAAGCAGGACGTTTACCACCTCTCAACTGCTTTGGTATTCTTCCCAGGCACCTGAAAACAGTGACATACAGGGCAGAAATGTCTGCCCTATAGAGACACATCTGAGTGTGGCTGCAGCCGCTCTGCAAGCGCTTTTTTTTTTTTTTGTTTTTTTTTGTTTTCCCCTCTGCTATGTAACCGTACCATGTGTCAAAAGCTGATACATGCATGTGGTAAAAACCACTGCCATTCAATTGCATTAAATTGCATCCAGAAGCTGCTCATTGGCCAGCAGGTTGGAAGCTGAACTGCAAGTCTAGTATGCAAGCTAAGCCATCTCTGTTTTAGTCAGACTAAGACATTCATGGTTTGCAGGAAAATAACATTAAATTGCAATGTCTTTTGGAACACCAATCTACTTTTTGTAGCAATTTTTAGAGTATACATGAGGCAAAAAAATCAGACTTGCTTACCTGGGGCTTCCACCACAGGCACACTACTGGACCTGTGCAGAACACTCCCAGCCACACAGAAGCCGATGACCAAGCCTTGTACACACTTAGAGAGGAACTCTAGTGAAAAAAATGTAATAAAAAAAAGTGCTTCATTTTTATAATAATTATGTATAAATGATTTAATCAGTGTTTGCCCATTGTAAAAGCTTTCCTCTCCCTGATTTACATTCTGACATTTATCACATGGTGATATATTTACTGCTGGCAGGTGATGTCACTGGAAGGAGATGCTGCTTCCTTTTTTGGCAGTTGGAAACATCTGTAAACAGCTATTTCCCACAATGCAATGAGGTTCACAGACTGGGAACTGCCAGGGCCATTGTCCTCACAGTTTCCTGTGGGAAGGGTTTCACCACAATATCAGCCATACAGAGCCCCCCTGATCATCCGTTTGTGAAAAGGAATAGATTTCTCATGTAAAAGGGGGTATCAGCTACTGATTGGGATGAAGTTCAATTCTTGGTCACGTTTTCTTTTTAAGACTTCTTCTGTTCACCAGGGATTGGGAAACGATTCCCCCTGGCACCATTTCTTCTCAGTTCAGTTGGGCTGCACTTGGGCAACATGATCCAGCATGCTAGTTTTTTGCCCAAGGTGGTCTTGATCACTTTCAGTTCAGACTGAGGGTCCTGATAAAAATTATTGAATTAAGAAAAAAAAGGTGCATACACACCTTGACGGATGTTGCCTCTCGGGGATCAGGACCTGATTCCCTTGGGCGACATTGCTGGGCCAGGCCTGTCAGATGTATAGCTGAGGATGTGGTATGCGGGGAACAATGAGCGGCACATTGGAAAGCAGCACAAACAATGGGATCAGTTGGGGTGCAGATCCATCCGGTGCCTGATTGTCAGTTGAAGCGGTTGTTATCGGCCGACTTTTAAAGGATACCAGAGTCCAAAAGTAGATGAGAAACGGGGGGAGCAGGTATGGTGAGCTGTCCTGATGCTTACCGATTAGCCGCAAACCCCCCCCCCCCCCCCCGCTCCTGGCCAGCGAACACGTGCTGTGGTATGTGTGCAGCCCTGCCAGCCAACACGTAATGACCCGACCAAGCGACAAGAAGACTGGGACAGCTCACCGTACATTCTCAAATGCAAATGTTCAATGAAATGCATTCACAGATTCACTCATCCAGGCACCACTGTTATCCCTACAGCTAAGTTAAAAGCCGGGGTCTTAGTTTACAAAAGAATGCATTCTCATGCTTAGTCACCTACACTGCCCAGAAGTAATCAGGGTTGTTTTTTGCTATTCCTCCAGCCCCATCCGCTCTGATCGCTCCCACCCCGCCGTCCTCCGCTGCTGCAGCTTCGGGAACCGGGTCCTGTCACTGACGTCAGTCGCTGCCAGCTACGCAGGAGAAGTGCGCCCTCTACGCATCTCTCCAGTGGCTGCTGGAGCGATACGCAAACGGAGTACTTCTCTTATGTTAGACTGGACCCGACTGACGGAAGTGCAGGGACCGCTCGGCGGATCCGTCAAAAACAGTCTTAGTCTGCTGACAGCCTGTACTCACGTGCTACTGTCGGAAGAATGACCGCCCCTCGGGAGGGTCTTACGGACCCATCGTTTTTAAAAATACGGCGTGTGTACACGCACCTTAAGAGATTTGTGTGAGGAAAGTATTTGTTCTCCATATCATACAGGCATATTTCCTTTCATCTGCAATCCTGCATTGCAAAATAAGGGTTGGAAGCAGGACAAACATTTCAGGCGACTAAACATTCATTATCTTACCGTATATACTGCAAAAGCAGGGCACAGATTCTTGCATTCATGGGGATCGAAAACCTCAATTATAAAATGTACAGGCCACCAAATAAGAAAGATAACTCCTAATCATCACTCATTTTATCATTGCTGTCATGAATTTCACTTATACATATTTTTGACAGTGGCTTGCTTTAAAATACTGTTTGCAACGCCGCAGTAAGGGGCTTTTACATTACAATCTAATGCAATGTTTAAAATACTGTAAATGTTAAATCAATGTTACAATTCATGTAAGGAATATAATTTGTCACTCTGTACCTCTCAAATTTTGTATAAACCACTATTTTCCTTTTTGTTCTTTCTATAAGTTTTATTAATGATACACTGGCAAATTACATATTTTTTTAGTTAACGGCACTGTATTTAATCTTGTAATTAATACTGAAAGCTTGATTTAAATATGATGTATGCTGCTTGAAGAACAAATGATGAGTTTTGTTTTAGTTGTGCTGAATGATATATCTGGTGTTTTCTCTCATGCGTGACAAGCTGACAGTAATTACTTTTGGTGTAAGCATCTGTCATTGTACAATATTTTGTCTCTTCAGGTTCATGTGAAAATGGCGGACGAAGCGGTCTGTGTTGGCCCCGCTCCCACAAGCAAAAGCTACCTCAACATGGATGCCATCATGGAAGCCATTAGAAAAACGGGGGCCCAAGCTGTGAGTCTGAATAGCTCTATCTGCTGCAGCTGTTTCAGATCTAGAAAGCAGAATAGGCAGAATTTGTAGTAAGAGAAAAAAAAGACGAAAAGGACTGAATATTCCGTTCTTGTTTGGTTCATGTCACATGAGTTAAATGTGGCCGAAATCTCTACTGGAAATCAAAGGCTTTTGAAGCATCTGGCAAGGCTGGTGGCAGTTCCTGCAGGTGGCTGCTGGATTCAGAAATCACACCAGGGAGCTGCTTCAGTTCATTCCCAAATATGCTCAGGGAGAAAAAAAAAATCCCAATTAGTTTTAACCCTTTCATCGTTACTAATTCCTTCTCTTTGTGGGGGGAATAAAGGGGGGGGGAAATAGTTTTTGCACTGTCACTTTTTAATCATCATCTAAATGACACTGGTCACAAGCCAGTACAGACTGTGTTCGGTTTTTGCGTTAGATAACTGTATTATTCATTCCCTTGTAATTATATGTAGTCATAGCTTCAGGTTTAAGTGCCGTTGTTTTCAAATATGTGACTTTGCCTTAGTAGCTATGCGATATGTTGACTATTTAAAACTGACCACTGTCCACTATGTCCAGCATTTCTAGAACTGAATCGTACAACTGACAAAGTTTTACCTATGACTGTATTTTTCTATTTTCATTGTCAAGGTCCACCCAGGATATGGGTTTCTTTCTGAAAACAAGGAATTTGCACGTCGTCTGGTAAGTCAAATTGCTTTGTTGTGGCTAATGATTCTTTAGGATAAGTGTCAGAATTGCAGGCTGCAGTCACTGCATTATGGAGGGAAAAATGTCTGATTATTTGCATGCCTAAGAGCACTATTGTTAAGGCCCATTTTGTAGTGTAACATGGCCTCATTACTATAGATTGTCAGTTAATGAAAAGAAAAATGATTATGGCATTATTATTCTGAACATTGTGCTTTTTATTAGTTATGTGTTTTAATATTTTTAGTTAGCCTTCCCACTGATTACATGGCATTGATTGGTACAATATAAGATTAGTTTAATACATGCCATTTTGATATATAAAATTACTATTAAACCGTAATAAAACAATTGTTTGCATTGTTTACAGCACCTACATGGACAGAACCTTCACAGTTGACATTTTTATTTTTGGTTAATAACACATATACAGACATTGCTCTTATTTTTATGCCTCGAGAGCACATGCAATTAATATTTGGTTTTCTCATAGTTCTCAGGGCCGTCCTTTTACAAGTGACTGGTAGTGACTTAGCAGAAAGCAAAATTACATTAATTTGTGAGATAAAGCAACCAGAATTACATATTTATTTCAAGAGGCTGTTCAGAGCCCTAATGGTTTTTGACTAGATTTCTTAAGTGGTTCTTGATCTGGAAACTACATATGGGAAATTATCCAAAATAATGTCTGCCTTGTAGGGTTAACAGGCTATTACAGTTGTATAAACGGAGGCATTGGGGGGTAAAGTGGCTGGTCCCTGGGTCACACATGGTCAGTGATGAATAAAGCAAAATGTGGACCTATATTTGCAGTTTAGGTCTGCCTTTTTGCGTAATTGTTTCTATTTCTATAGTAATAACTGCTATTGTTGATATTATTATTGTGATTTTATTCTTAAGATTTATTTTATAATACAGGATGAATTCTTAGTATTATAAAAACAAAAACAAAAAACCCCCGCTATTAACATTATTCTTATTGATAATATTATTGAATACCAGCCTTTTGTTTGCTAGATAGATTATTGAAATTGACAAAAGGCAGAAGCCTTCACTTAAAACTATACTTTTAGCTGTACTTATAAAACATTATTATATATTTTTTCCTCCAGACCTCATTTACTAATTTACATTGCACTGTTTTTTTTTCACTTTTTTGCAGTTCAATAGGGGCAATGATTGTTACCATCAAATGTGATATCATTAATAATACTGCTATAAGTGAAATTCCTTTTATTTAGAAATTCCCATAAGCCTTTTTGAGTGCTGCAAAAATGTTGTTGCAATTTAATGTTATTTAAAAATAGATCTTTCTATTTTAACCAACTGCACTTTTTTTTCTTAGTTTGGAATCTCTGTTTACAGACTGCCCATGTTTTTCCTCTTCCAGCATTAGTAATCAGCTGCAAAGAGTCACTTCTAATTCAGTGACTGGCAGCAATACATACACTCAAATGATTAATTTTACTATCATGAAAAAGGTGCTTAGTGATTGTATACTCAGAATCGAGGTATGCACTCTTAACTAACATGCTTCATCAATCTTACCAATATGTAGAGCTGGTTTTCCTGGTGAGATTTGCTTTTTACAATGTAGTGCTAAGGCCCAGTAGTTAAAGCCCACTACACACAGACCCTTATTCAATGCAGAATCAGAATCACTTTATTTCGCCAAGTACAGCAGAGCTATACTCGGAATTGATTGTGGTTCACATGGCATAGACATAGTGTAAGAGGACAGAGGACAATTTCGCAACACATACAGTTAACAATGATACAAGTACAGAAATGCAGTAGTGATATAGATATGTGTTTCAGGTGAAAAAAGTCCTGAGGCATCAGTTAGTCCAATAGAGCTGCTACTGATAGTGGATGGGTAGTGATGCTACAGTGGTGATAAGAACAGCGACAGAGACCCGGGCAGTGGGGACCAGGCAGGCACGGGCGAGAGCAGGCTGACTGACCCCGCTAGGGCAAGCTAGTGGGCGGGCCTTGTCGGGAGAGGGTTGGAGTTAAGCAACCAAACTGCTTGGGGGAAGAAGGAGTTGTCCCGCCTGGTGGTTTTGGATGTTAAGGACCTGTAGCGGCGGCCCAACGGGAGGGGTTCGAAGTAGCGACTGTCTGGGTGGGAGGGGTCTCGGGAGATCAGGGTGGATTTCTTCATCACCCTAGCAGAGTGGAGGAGATCAAGGGGTGGAAGAGGAGACCCGATGATCTTCTCTGCATCAGTTATAACTCTCTGCAGTTTGTGCTTGTCGCTTCACACCAGTTACAGATTCTCTCGACTTCACTGCGGTATTTGTGCTCCCCGTTGCTGCCGATAAGGCCAATGATAGTGGTATCGTCTGCGAATTTGATGACCTTCACAGAGTCCGTGGATGATATGCAATGGTTGGTATAGAGGGAGAACAATAGCGGTGAAAGTACACAGCCTTGTGGAGCCCCAGTGTTTGTGATTCTTACGCTGGAGTAGCAGTTTCCCAGCCTCACCTGTTGAGTTGTGTTCGTCAGGAAGTGCTTGATCCATGCCCGGAGGGTGGGATCCACCCCAAGCTGTGTCAGGTTTTTGAGCAGGATGTCTGGGCAGATCGTGTTGAACGCTGAGCTAAAATCCAGGAACAGTAGCCTAGCATAGGAGGCAGGGTTGTCTAGGTGCTCCATGACTTATGCCAAGCTGGCATTGATGGCGTCCTCCACAGATCTGTTTGCCCTATATGCAAATTGGAGTGTGTCAAGGTGGGCGTCCGTGACCTTTTTCAGGTGGGCAAGAACCAGTCGCTCCAGCAGCTTCATGATGTTAGAGGTTAGGGCCACCGGTCGGAAGTTATTGTGCTCAGTGCTGCCTGTTTTTTTTTAAACTGGTACAATTGTAGACCGCTTAAAACAGGAGGGGACTGTGCCATCCGATAGAGACCGCTTGAATAGGGAGGCGAGCACAGGGGCTAACTGATCGGCACAGGTTCTCAGGCAGATCGACGACACTCCATCGGGGCCAGAAGACTTCCTGGGATTCAGCTTATGGAGGAGCCAGAGTACCTCAGTTTCGTGGACGGCAGCAGGAGCCAGGGTGCCGGATTCACCCAAGGGGGGGGGGCACCATGGCAGCGGCTGTGCGGTCTGCGAGCTGGGTGGGTTGTCGCTCGAACCTGCAGTAGAACTCATTGAGCTCCTCTGCAAGACGAAGACTTGGGGTCACCGGTTGAGGAACGGGTTTGAAGTTCGTGGCCGCCCTCAGGCCCTTCCAAACCTCCCGTGTGTTGTTAGACTGGAGGCAGAGCCCCACCTTCTCGGAGTAAGCCCTCTTTGCCGATCGCAGCTCTCTTTTCAGGGTGTACCTGGCCTCCCTGTACTCCTCGGGTGAGCCAGACCTGTGCGCTTCCTCCTTGCGTTTCCGAAGCCGGCGGAGCTTGTCGTTGAACCAGGGCTTGTTATTGGGGAAGACCCTGAACGTCTTGGATGGGATGCACATTTCCTCACAGAAACTAATGTAGGAGGTGACATTTTCTGCCCATTCATCTAGGGAGGGTGCCTCAAGGGTCGACCAGTCGGTGGTGTCAAAGCAAGCTTGTAGCTCCATTTTAGACTCGGCTGTCCATTTTTTGATTGTTTTGATGGTGGGCTTAGAGGACTCCAGGAGCCTTCTGTAAGTGGGAATCAGGTAGATTGTGTTGTGGTCGGAGTTTCCCAGGGGGGCACCCTGGGAGGCCTTGTAAGCGTTCTTGTGGGCCGTGTAGCAATGATCCAGGGTGTTGCAGTTTCTGGTAGGGCAGGTTATGTGCTGCTTGTATCGGGGCATCTCATGTCGCAGGTTCGCCTTGTTAAAGTCGCCCAGAATGATGAACAGGGCCTCCGGGAGGGCAGTTTCCCACCCCAAGATACAGTCCCTGAGGGTTTGCAAGGCAGTCCTGGAGCATGCGTCGGGAGGGATGTAGACGCCGACGAGGACAAGGGAAGAGAACTCTCTGGGGGAGTAATTAGGCCTGCAGTTAATGCAGTTAATGGCTAGAAACTCGACATGCACTTTTTTATCCTATGTTTTCTCCTAGGTCTAGGAGATCATTTTTCATCAGCTATTTAAAATAACTTTTCAGCATTCTGAAATTGAAAAAGTAGGGGAAAAAGTACTGTCAAGAGTATTTTCTTGCTTGCTGGTGGTTTAAAGGGCATTTTATTGAGAAGATGTGAATATATCACCTGTGTTGTGCATTACTAATAACGAAGTCATTCTCTTTCTAAATGTATGGATCAGAAGTTGATTGTTTTGTAAAGTAATGACCAGGAGTATTTGGAGATTTCTAGTTTGTAGAACTAAAAATAAATTTTTACCAATTAAGTTAAATAGACAAGAATCAGAATCAGAATCAGAATCACTTTATTTCGCCAAGTACAGCAAAAGCTGTAATCGGAATTATTTGTGGTACACATGGCATAGGCCTAAATTAGTATAATACAAGACAGACGCACAACATGTACACTTTAAATGCATTGCTATTACAAAGAGCAGGGACAGTTGCAAAAATCCAAAATATATGATAGGTATATGACAGTATGCAGTGTGAATGCATCAGTAAATAATCAGATTAATAGACTTTAACCACTTAAGGACCGCAGTGTTAAACCCCCGTACCGACCAGGCTATTTGTTGGTGCACTGGGCTGTGCAGGCTTTTCAGCCTCCTGCATAGCCCAGCTATGGCGTCCAGCAATCGGACTCGCCTCCTTTTTTTGTCCCTTAGGGGACATGCCGCCGGAGGTTTCCGATCGCTGTGGTCGTTATTTTTTTTTTTTCAGCCTGTATAGGCTGTTTATCTCTCCCTCCCTCCTTCCCTCCCCTTCCCTCCTTCCCTCCCCTTCCCTCCTTCCCTCCTTGAAGAGACTTGAACAGGACGGCGATCCGTCCTGTTCCGCCTCTCATAGGCATCTGCCTATGAGTGGACGGTGATCCTGGGCCAATCAGAGGCCGGGGATCGCCGATCTCGTACAGCGCTGCCGGAGACCGCAGCGCTGTACTGATGTAAACAAAGGGGATTTCTTTCCCCTTTCGTTTACAAACAGCCTGCTAGCCGCCGACAAACAGCCTGCTAGCAGCGATCGGCGTTAGGCGGTCCTGGGGCTGCCGCTGCGTTCACGCCCATTGGCGTGACGCGGTCGTTAAGTAGTTAAGCTATATATTAAAAAAAGAAATATAGTAAACAAATTTAAGTCACTCTTGTAAAAAGAGAACAGCATCCAGTTCATTAGCATGGCATTGCCAACTGAGTACATAGCCATTCTAATAAAAAGGGGTAGGAACTTTCTAAAGTAGTGATGATGGGACAAGATCTTGCCTAAATGGTGAAACATAAAAATGAAGCCTAGGTTCAAGAAAATCAAAAGAATCATAGACAATAAAAAGGTGTGGTGCAAGAGAGGGATCGGAATAGAGGGATCGGACGAGGAACTTAAGACTGGGTGAAGGGCTATGGGAAATCTGGTCCTGAATTCATGCCACCAGAGCACATATTATTCAGATATTGAAGGTTTGTGGAATTTGTAATAAATATTTGTTGGTTGCTATGGGCAACAACACTATACCTCTGTTCGGTACCATATCACAGAACCTGGGATAACTTGACACTCATCACAGCAGCAGCAATGGAGATATAACTGATAGACGTCTTCAAACTTTATAGAATTTAGTTGGCAAATAAAGACATACAGGTGTGTTCATCAGCCATCTTTGTTACATGTTCTTTACCTCAGCAAAGCAATCAATCTGTAGTAAGTCATCTTAAGCATTTCATGGCATCTTAAACTAGTCCTCAGCTCAGGCTTTCTCTTATGAACATTTATGCTACGTTGCACTAAGGCAGCTCTTAGGCCTATGTACAGCATACAGATAGATGACAGGAAGTTACAAGAAATTAGGAAGTGAACAGAAGTAAAAGTAACTAGAAGTGAGCTCTGGAGCCCATGTCTGGCTATTTTATACTAGCCTCTAAAGAGTTAACTTTGACATCACCCAGCAGTGGTCTATCCTCATTGTGTCATATCTGTCAATAACCTGTATAAGATCACAGGAGCCAACTATTGGCTCTTGTGGTCATGTAACCGACAGGACACTGCGCAGACACAGATGCGACCTGCCTGACAAGGACCAATACTCTGAAATGAGGCAATATGTCCCTGGTATGTTCATGTTTCCCGTGGCTTGCCGCCGGCTAGTCTGGCATATGTGCTTGATATCTCTTCTACGGCCTGGTAGAAGACACACAGAAAGTTCTACTGAACCTTGTGCTTCTTGAAATGCCTCTATTTCTCTCCAAGATAAATTATCTTTAAAGAGAGACTCTATATAAAGTCCCTGACCAAACCCTGGTCACTAACACTAATAGGGGATTCTCTGCTGCAAGAAACCGATCCATTAGATCGGTTTCTACAGAATTGACTATCTTAATGAGTCAATGGATATACGTACCCTTCTTCTTGAGAATAATGCTGGGCATACACGGATGCAATTATGCGTCAGATGGAGCCGCTGGCTCGATACCAGCGCATCCCCGCTCGTGCGCATGGATCGATCCCCGCTCGTCCCCGCGGGCATCCCATATCAGCCGCTCGATTCCCCGCTATTGTCTGCCCGCGGGAATCGAGCGGGGAATCTATCCGGCAGGTCATCAGACCTGTCGGATATTATCAATCGAGCCATCAGCGGCTCGATTGATAACAGCGCACCTCGCCATATATGCCCAGCATAAGACAGTCCTGCAAGTTCTACTGCTTTCCACTCATCCCAGACATTATTTAATTTACCAGGATAGTATTTTTTAAGGTGATACTATAGAGTGGAAGTACCTTGTTTACAGATCAAATCTAGGATTGCCTGGTGGGTATGGCGGGCCTAATCAGTGGTTCCTGGTGCCACCAGCAGGTGATCTAGCTTAGTATTTTTTTAAAAATACAGTTTGGGGGCCGCTGGAAAGTCCACTACTTCCATATTGGCTTCTGCCACATCAACCTATACCTTGCAGACACAAGATTAGGTTGTATTTCTGAATTGGAAGATTCCGGAGCCTCCAGATCCAAATCTGTCACCTCCACTTGCCATCCCTTAATCATTTTGTCTATTCTACTGTTTCTGTCACTAATGATAAAGTTATAAGCCGTTGACGGTGGCATATGTACATTTTGGGTAACGAGATTGTTTAATCCCATCATAGACTAACTGAACTATGATCGCATCTCATTCCTTAAAGAGAAACTGTGACCAATAATTGAACTTCATCCCAATCAGTAGCTGATACCCCATTTTACATGAGAAATCAATTCCTTTTCACAAATGGGTCTTCAGGGGGCTCTGTATGGCTGATATTGTGGTGAAGCCCCTCCCACAGGAGACTGTGGGGACCATTTTCCTGGCAGTTTCCGGTCTGTGAACCTCGTTGCATTGTGGGAAATAGCTGTTTCCAACTGCCAAAAAAGCAAGCAGCAGGTACTTCCTGCCAGCAGTAAAAATGTCACCATGTGATAATGTAAATCAGGGAGAGGAAAGCTTTTACAATGGGCAAACACTGACTAAATCATTTATGCATAATTATTGTAAAAATGAAGCACTTTTTTATTACATAATTTCCACTTGAGTTCCTCTTTAAATTCCTTATATGTGTGGTAGATGAAGCTCTGCTTAGGCAGTGGCTAATGACTGCCTCCGCGAAGAATCCAGCATGTGTACAGAAGCCTCCGACCCCTCTCGTCTGCTCGGCCAACAATCTGCCTAGTGGATTGCTATGAGCGCTGAGTGCGTTGTTCTCCTCACTTACACCTGGTGCTGCTGACACAGTGGTGGCTGCTAATCATTGGCTGTTACTGACCAGTCACAGTTAAAAAATGTAAGTTAAACGTAAGTTGTTTGAATATTGGCTGCATTAGCTGGCCACTTCGAACATTGGCCTGACAGATTTTGAAGTGTCCGAACTTCGGGTTCTGGCTGCAACTTATATAAATGAGTAATGGTTCAAAATACTCTTATAACAGTGTGAAATAAATAGATTCTGTGCTACATATCCGTTCCCTATCGCCTAAAAAAATACTTTAATGGTCAAAATAGCTGGCACTTAAATTGCTATAAGCAAGCCTAGGATGCCTTCTTCATCTTGACAGCTGTTTGGCATGCTACATGTCCTAAGAGATAACACGACAGCAGATGCCTTTGTGCTGATTAAATAGTAAGATCTTCTCAACTCAGGAGCCACCCCTCCAGTAAATGGGGGGTTGACACAACACTATTGATCCCAGGAAATGAAACAGTGTGCAAATTGACGTATCATACTTATGATAAACAAGTTTACCTTGCATCCCAAAACAGACAACACAGTTGTGGAAGCTGTTAGGCTAGATTTCTTCACAAGGAGGGGGACTTCCTTTTCCATTTCATTGCAAGGAAGGTAATAATTGGTTTTTATCTGCAATACAAAAGGCACTATGAGAAGTGGTCTTGGAAAATGTGAAGTGAAATAAATCAGAACTAGGATAGGAGTACTGAGAGAGAGACTGCTTAAAGGTAGATAGTAACTTATTCTCATTTGACTGCTTGGGCCTAAATGATAAAAATGAATCTTATTTATTGGATCTGTGAGTTCTCAATATGTGTATTTCCTGCTTTATTTTTCTGTTCATACTAGGGGATACTATTTACCTTCAATTAGGCCTTTTTACAGTTTTCCTCTAATCGCTTGTATTGTTGCCATGGTTATGTTAATTTAATGTGTTATGCTATGAATTGTGTGATTTTTATATGATACATGGTTGCACCTCTCTACATGGCTTATATCCATTCCCTTTCTTGAGTTGAATGTATGGTGTGACAGCTTCTTGGCTGCCATGCTTTGACACATGCCTGGTTGGTGACCATGACAAACATTTGCAACTGGTGTGAGCAAGCTGTCGTCAGTTCCAAGGGGCATGGCTCTGCTGGAATACATGGAACCGTGCAATCTGTGCCTTAATTGGCTCAGATGGCTTCTATGAAAAGAAACTCTGGTTACTTATCAGCCTGGAGACCCCTGCAAACATGCTGCCTCCTACTTCCGGTAAAGATGTGCAGTGCATGAAAAGGCCACTGTGCTGTAGACTGACATCTGAAACGTGTTCATGTGCATTGATGCAAGTGCCTAATAATTTGACTATTAAATTAAAGATTTAAAAATGACCACCTTTCTCTCTATCTTGAAACTTTCACTTAGCATACTTGAGATTTTTAAGGCACTAGAAACTTTTTTTTTTCTCACTGCATTTTTTTTAAAGAACCACTATTGCAGAAAATTGTAAAACTTAACATACAAACATTTAAAAGATATATTTCTCCCAGAGTAAAATGCACTATAAATTACTTTGGGCCCATGTTGCTGTCACTCGCAGTAGGCAGTGAAGAGCAGACAAATCTGACAAGGTTTGGACTAGTCCATCTCCACATGGTGGATTCTCAGTGTTTTCTTTATTCTTTACAAAAGCCCTGCCTGGAAAGGATATGTACAAAGCTGTCAGCCAGTCACCTTATTCATTTGCACGTTATCTTGGCAGTTGGACTGAGCAACTGCTTTTTTGTTAGAGCTTTTGTAAATAAAGACATACGCAGTGTTCTC